>NW_007726799.1:544930-557844 GCF_000696425.1 Galeopterus variegatus
GAAAGAAAGAAAGAAAGAAAGAAAGAAAGAAAGAAAGAAAGAAAGAAAGAAAGAAAGAAAGAAAGAAAGAAAGAAAGAAAGAAAGAAAGAAATACCACATTAATACGTTGAACTTTCAGGAGAGAACAAATCTATGGTTAGATTTGTGGAAAGGTGGGAGGGAGAGGGGGGTTAGGGAGAACTGGGTAAGGAGCACAAAGAATAATTACAATTTTTAATAGTGAGTATGCTAATAATAATGACCCAATCATCACATATTGTACACAAATAATGATAGCAATGCTGTACCCTAAAAATGTGTATAATCAATGTTGCTCCAATTTTTAAAAAATGAAAAAAAAAATCCTCAATTAACAGAATAAGCAAGCAAGCCCATTTACAATAGTTACCAAACAACAACAAGAACAAGAACAGCAACAACAAAAACCTAGGAATAAATGTAACCAAGTAGGTGAAAGATCTATACAATGAGAACTACCATTCCTTGATGAAAGAAATTAGAGAGGAGAAGGGAGTTGAGGCCACCAAAGGTGGGAAAGGGGGAAGGAAGTGATAACAAGAAATTGATAAAGGGCCACAAGAAATGATTATATTGTGTAAGTATACTTATTATCCTGATTTGAGAATCATATATTGCAGACAGGTATTGATATTCAACACAGTATCCCACAGATATGTACAGTCAATTATATTTTAATTTAAAAAAGAAATAAAAAATAAAGTTAAATATTAAAGAGGGCACAAAAAGAGGGAAAGACATTCCATGCTCTTGGAATGGAAGAAATAATGTTGTGAGAATGTCCATATTACCCAAAGGAATCTACGGTTTTAATATACTCTCCATCAAAATACCAATGACATTCTTCACAGAAATAGAAAAAACAATCCTATGATTTATATGGAATGATAAAAGACCCCGAATAGCCGACGCAATCCTGTGCAAAAAAAGTAAAGCCAGAGACATTACACTGCCTGGCTTCAGTTACACTACAAAGCTATAGTGACCAAAACAACATGGTGCTGGCATAAAAACAGACACTTGTACAGTGAAACAGAACAGAGAACCCAGAAATTAACCCACATACTTACAGCCAACTGTTCTTTAACCACGGAACCATGAACATACACTGGGAAAATACTGCCTCTTCAATAAATGGTGCTGGGAAAACTGGATATCTACTAGACCTGTGCCACTCACAATATATCAAAATGAAATCAAAATGGATTAAAGACATATATAAGACCTGAAACCATAAAATTCTAAAATAAAATGTAGGGCAAACAGTTCAGGGAGTAGGACTGGGCAAAGACTTTATGAATAAGGCCCCAAAAAGCATAGGCAAAAAAGATAAAATAAATGGGATTATATCAAACTAAAAAGCTTCTGCACAGCAAAAGAAACAATTAACAGAGCCCAAAGACAACCTATAGAATGAGAGAAAATATTTGCAAACTATGTATCCAACAAGGGGTTTATATCCAGAGTATACAAGGAACTCAAACAACTTAACAGTAAAAAACGAGTAACCTGATTAAAAAATGGGCAAAGGAGCTGAACAGGCATTTCTGAAAGGAAGACATACAAATGGCCAACAGACAGATGAAAAAAATATTCAACATCACTCAGCATCAGGGAAATGCAAATGAAAACCACATTGAGATGTAATCTCACTCCAGTTAGACTGGCTATTATCAAAAAGAAGGAGAATAACAAGTGCTGATGAGGATGTAAAGAAGGGGGAACCCTCCTACCCTGGTGGTGGGACTGTAAATTAGTTCAGCCATTATGGAAAACAGTATGGAGATTCCTAAACAACTACGGATAGAACTGCCATACAATCCAGCAATCCCACCACTGGGTATATACCCAAAGGAACGGAAGTCATTATGTTGAAGGGATACCTGCACTCCCACGTTTATTGCAACTCTATTTACAATAGCCAAGAGTTAGAACCAATCTAAGTGTCTATCGAGAGACAACTGCATAAGGAAAATATGGCATATATATATACAATGGAATACTACTCTGCCATAAAAAGAATGAAGTACTGCTGTTTACAGCAACATAGATGAAATTAGAGAAAATTATGTTAAATGAAATAAGCCAGGCACAGAAAAAGAAATACCTGGTACCCTTACTCATACATGGCAGCTAAAAATAACAACAACAAAAAACCCCAGCAAATAAATGAATAAGAAAAAAAGAAAGATACAACAATCATAATAATTCATTGAACTTTCGAAAGGAGAGGACAGAACCGAGGGCACCAGAGATGGGAAAGGGGGAGAGGGGTTAGTGAGAAATTGGTAAAGGACCACCAAAAAAATGATTACATTGTGTAATGTTGAATATACTAATTATCCTTATTCCAGCATCACATGTATTATATTGCACACAGGTATTGATATTCAACGCTGTACCCCACAGACATGTACAATCAATTATGTTTGAATAATAAAAAAAGGAAAGGAAATTTTTTCTCTAGAACTTCTAGAACAGAACATAGCTCTGTGAACACCTTGCTTTTAGCCAGGTGAGACTCCAGTTGGATTTCTGACCTACAGACCTGTAAGATAGTAAGTTTGTTTTGTTTTAAGTCACTAAATATGTGGCAATTTGTTACAGTAGCAATCAAAACCTAATACACACAGAAACAGATCAATTTGTGGAACAAAATATGAAGTCAAGAAACTGACCAACTTAGATACAAAACTTCAGTATGTATTTTGAAACACTGGCCAAAAGATAGATTGTATAATTAATGATTGTTTGACAAGTGCCTATCCATTTGAAAAAAATAAATGTTAAGTCTTCATCTTACGCCACATAAAAAAATAAATTCAAGGAAAATTAGAGGTTTAAATGTGAAAATGTAAAGTCATAAAGAACTAGATAAAAATTTGGGAAAATATTATAATATATCTTGAGTTGGTATAGGCATTTCTTGGCATTACACCAAGGCTATGAGCAATAACTCTGGCATATTTAAAGATGTAAAAATTAAAGTATCATATAGGTCAAAAGACATTATATGACCATTTACAGAGGCTACTTTGGGGGGAAATGGTGAACCATGCAACAAATTGAAACTATCCTTAGTATATAAAGAAGTTTTTGTGTATCAATTAGAGAGACTGGAGCAACCTAATGAAAAAAGAAGTTCAGGCAATGGCACTTCACAGTACAGCACAAAGGGATTAAGAAATAGAAAGTATGAAAGGAAAGAAATAAAGAAAATGGTGGATAGATCCCAGAAGTTTCCATATTGATCTAATAGGCATTCCAGACATAGAGAATAGAAAGACTGAAGAGAAGACAGTGCTTGAAGAAATAATATTCTAGAATTTTCTGAACTGAAGAAAGACATGAATCTTTAAAAACTGAAAAGTGCCACCAAGTTCTGAGCATGATTACACACACACACACACACACACACACACACACACACACACACACCTAGAATTAAAATTTCTAGGATAAAAATAAAATCCTAAAGGATAAAGATAAAATCCTGAAAGGCCCGATAGAGAAAAGAGAGAAGAAAGAATACAATGGAGAAGTTCTTCAAAGAGCCAATGAGAAATAACTTTGAACCTAGATTTCTATATCCAGCCAGCATAATCCAGAATGAGAACAAAAATATTTCAGAAAATTTATGACACACATACCCTTTCTGAAATAATTATTAGGGTATGCAGTCCAGCAAGAAGAAAAAAGTGGAGTTAAGAGGAAGAAGGGGATTCCAATAAGCAATGGAAAGGGAGAAAATAGTAAAACTTATTGAAAAGTCTATGTAGTGGATTGAATTATGTCCCCCTCAAACTCCCTGAAGTTTGAATTGCATCCCCCAAGCTTTATGTATTAGAAACTTGGCTCCCACTTTGACCATTAGGAGGGTGGGAAATCCTATTATGGTAATTGAAAGGTGGAACCTTGAAGAGGTGATAGGATTGTAGGACCCTGCAGTAGTGAATGGATTAAAAATGGTGGTCAGGGGCGTGGTTCTGAGGGCTTTAAAAGGAGAGGAGAGTCTGTCTGTCTCTCCCTCTGCTCTCTCTGCTTCCACCATTTTGCAATGTGAGAACCCCGGGTCACTGTCGCCACCACCAGATGGACTTTGGAATTCCCAACCTCAGAAACTAAGCAATAAATTTCATTTTCTTTATAAATCACCCAGTTCCAGGGGTTTTGTTATAAGCAACCGAAATGGGCTAATACAGTCTAAATAAATTTTGATTGCAAAATTAAAAATTATACTCTTGAACTAAAATTCCAGATAATACAGACATGGGAGATGAAGGGCTGGATTGGAAGGAAAAGAGAAGTTCTTTTTTTGTTCAAGGAATGGGTATAGATGCTAACTAATGGTAGAATGGTAGAATGGTGAAAAGCACTAGCATTTTAGAATGCAGATTCCGGAGGCAGATTGCATGGGTTCAAATTCCAACTTCTCAACTTACTAGCTGTGTGACCTTGTATAAGTTATAACCTTTCTGCATCTCCATCTACTCAAGAGTAAACTGGGGATGACTACAGTATCTTACTCATTGATTGCTATGATTAACTAGGTTAATACATGTAAAACATTCAGAATAGCACCTGTCATGTGCTAAATGCTATACATATTTTAGTTATGACTGTTGGTCCTGTTGTTAGTAATGACTTAAAATGTCTATTAAAATGTAAAGGTGTATCTGGTTCTAAATGAAGATGATGAACTAACAGAAGCTATTGCCTACCTTCTCAAACCCAACCCTGCTGATGCCACGGAAGAGGTGAGGAGGTGGTTGGATTTCAGAACAGTTTCCAGCAACAAAACCCTTGATGGTTTGGTCCACACTGGGGGATAAGATGGTCTAGAGTGGGTAAAGGTCAGAGGTCACAGATGGAGGATCAGCTGAGGTGGAGCTTTCTAAATTGCCTCCTCTTCTGTCCTCATGTTTTCTGGAAGGCTTATTATCTGTCCTGTAAACACCATAGGGCAGTGCCAGGCCAGTGCAGTGCTCATCTAGTGCCAGACCAAGGTGGCATGGTAACTGTCTTAGCCTGTTTTCTGTTGCATATAACAGAATACCTGAAACTGGGTATTAGTAAAGAAACAAAACTTATTTTGTACAGTTCTGGAGACTGGGAAGTCCAAGGTTGAAGGGTCAGATTCTGGTGAAGGCCTTCTTGCTGGTGGGGACCCTCTGCAGAGTCCCGAGGCAGCACAGGGCATCATATGGCAAGAGGGCTAGAGCATGCTAATATGCTAGTTCAGGTCTTTCTTCCTCTTCTTATAAAGCAAGCAATTCCACTCCCATGATAACCCATTAATCCATGGATGGATTAATCCATTCGCAAGGGCAGAGCCCTCACAATCTAATCACCTCCTAAAGGCCCCACCTCTCAACACTGCCACATTGGGATTAGGCTTCAGCATAAGTTTTGGAAGGGACATTCAAACCATAGTAGTAACATTACGGCAGAGTGGGGTTGGAAAGCTCATAGAAAAAGTGCAGAACCATGAAGGTTGGCCAGTAACTGAGCATTCCTTTCCTCTACCTCCTCCTCCCTCTGCCTTCTGTGCTTGACAACTACAACAAACATCATTCACCCCTAGAACCCCTGTACTCTCTTGCTTGGTGGCTAAGGCAGAAGTCCTAGAAGCTTCCTTGGGGAGTCATAGGCTAGGGAGGTAAAAGAAGGAGTGGCTAAGCTCAGTTCTAGAGGCTCTCTACCCTAAAACATACCAATCCCCAAACTCTGAAACCTGCATCATTCCAGGGATAGTTATATAGAAGAACTATTGGAAATATTGAATATGAAAAAATTAATTGCTCAAATAAAGAATTCAGTGGAATAGGTTGGATATTAAAATGGATGCAGTTGAAAAGTAATTATGGAGCTGAAGAAAAGAATCTAAAGAATTCTTGTAAAAGTAATCAGAAATGGATAGGGACAGAGTAAATGAAAGAAAAGTTAATTAACACGGAGGATAGAAATATAAATATTGGGCCGGCCCGGTGGTGCACTCGGTAGAGTGTGGCACTTGGGAGTGTGGTGGCGCTCCCGCCGAGGGTTCGGATCCCATATGGAGACCGGTCCGCTCACAGGTTGAGCACGGTGCGGGCACGACACCGAGGGTTGCGATCCCGTTACCGGTCATGAAAAAAGACAAAAAGGAAAAAAAAAAAAGAAATATAAATATCAATATCCATCTATTAGCCTCACAAGAAGAGAATACAGTAATTAGAAAGGAGGGAATACTTAAATGAATAATGAGTGACAATTTCTCAGATTTAGACAAATGACCAGATTTACAGGGATCATAGTATGCTGGACAGAATAAGAGAAACACACATACACATATACACACCCCTAGAAACAGTGAAATTAAGGATTATAAAAGATGAAGAAAAATTATTTTTAAAACTTCCAGAGAGAAATAGCAGGTTACTTACAAAGGAAGAATAATTATACTGACATGAGATCTCTCAAACACTACATTGGAGGCAGGAGATAATGGTGTAATAACTCCAAAGTGTTGAAAGAGAAGAACTTTAAATAGGGCAGAATAAAGACAGTCTCAGACATAGGTTTAAGACATAGGTTTAAAGCCTCAGAAGGTTTAAGGCGTGGAGAAATGTTAAGGAAAACCATTATTCATGACACGATAAACATGGTGAGGGAGGGTTTACTCAAGGGCAGGGGGTGGGATATTGTGATAGCATAGGGACCACTGCAATGGGATCTTGCAGTGGGGAAAGATATTAGGCTCGACTCCAACAAGGACAAGTGGGGATTTATAGGCAAGGAGCAGGGGGAGGGTCAGTGGATGGAAAATTACTATAAGAAAACATCAGGGGTAGATGGATTCTAGCTAAACCAACTCGGCAGGGTTTTTGCAAAAACTGACCAAATGGGATACTGGATGGCAGTTTTTAGGTTCTTGGTCAAACTGCGTAGAAGAGTCTTTAGAGGACTGAGAAGAGTCTGCACCACAGTAAGCAACAGTTCAGCAAAATAAAAGGAAGAGGGATGGACAGATGGAAACACTGAACAGGACTTTATTGCAAAGCAACTACACACAGAAGGGTGTGTGGGTGTCCTCGTGAGTGAGGAATGCACAATGGATTCTTAGGGGGAGGGTTTATATGTTGTTCTGGGATGGGGTGTTTCTCTATCTTAACTAAGGAGAGGAATATTTGGCTGTGGGGGAGGATCTAGGGTGATTAAGGCCTAAAAAGCTGACAAGGTTGCATCAGCTTCCTGTCATGCATCCCTGAGTTTCTGAAATTTTTGGTCATGTGGAGTGGGGTCACTTTGCCCTTCTTGGTCTAGTCTGTACTTTTGTTCCTCCTAGTGCTCAGGTGCTGCAGTTTTTGTGGCTTCTGTTCAAAAACCACAAAGTTACAGGAGTAGCATGCTGACTGATGGGCAGGGTGGTTAAGCTGTCATCAGCTCATTATGGGTTCATTAACTGCACAACAAGGAGGTTGCTGGTGCTGATCCAGTATCAATGTTCATGAGCAGCCTTCCTGGGGCGTGTCCCTATTCTGTCCTGCCTCAAATGGGCAGAGCTATTGGACTAAAGACTGAGACTAGGTCAGAGCCTATTCAGAAAGAGGATTCGAAGAAGACTTGACTCAAATTTAGTCCGAGAGACTGTCAGAAAGCACAAGCAGTAAAGACAACACAACAGTAAAATTGATGTATGACGAAGGAGAACTTTATGGTATTGCTAAGCAGGAATCTACTTTAGTCATTTACCGTTGGTATAACTTGTTTGAAGGTTATTCCCCCAAGGTATTATATGGAGGTTTTTTTTTTTTTTCATTAAATTATTATTTTGTCAATATACAATGTATATGATTATTATGGCCCATCACCGACACCTCCCTCCCTCCTCCCTCTATCCCCTCCCCCCCAATTATATGGAGTTTTAAAAACCATTCTATTGTAATTCTGACAATTGCTTTGCTTTGCATCTTACCATGGACTTGTTGGATATTTAGGCAGCTACAAACTACCCAGAGAAAGATAGGAACAGCAATGGTGATAACTAGAAAATTGTAGTGTTACTAAAAAAGAGTTAACAAAAGGGGGAAGTTGTAAGGGTAAATAAACATAAAATTTAATTTGCTCTGTTTCCCAAAAGGAAAGAGATCTTTTCCTCCTTCACTTTTCTTAGAGCATTTCCTTGAGAAATTTGTATTTGTAAATCCTTTCTGTGATATGTAAGGCTCTTGCCAGCATGTAACTCAGGAATATCTTTCTTAGGGGCCTTGGAGCCATCTCTTTGAAATGGCTCATTGAACGTTAAGGAAGATAGGATCTCTGTCTCCCTGTGACCCAGGGGAGTTTAGCCTAGGTGTCTTGCTCCAAACTGTAAGCACCTGCTTGTTATAGAGATATGAGAAGTTTGATTTTTCCTTCAGATAAAGGCAATTAAGTAGCACAGATCACTACTCCAATTACCAGATGACCTTAGGACTTGCTTGGGAGTATTTAGTTTTCACCCTTGGCTGCTGTTGTACAGCCAGGCCAATGAGTTGTGTACCTGGACTTTCTGCTTCCTCTCACTGCTTTAGGATGTTATGAAACACTACACCTCAAAGTGTGGGATCTGGCTTCCCAGACAGCTGACAAAGGGGCAGATGATGCGCTCTAGAGGTGTGGGGGAGTTAATGGCTGTGGGGTAAAGTTCAACCATTAAGAAGAAGAAACAGAAGTGAGAGCCAGACACATAAATTCCTTCTCCTTCTTCCCTTCCATATACTGCTCCAAGCACAGTTTCTCTATCTAGTCTGTCTGGAGACTTCCTGTAAGGCCCAAAGCCTGTTTCCCTGGGGACCTGGGCTAAAACAATGGGCATTCAAACACTTGAAGACACTGTTAAGTGTTGTGGAGGACCCAGGTCTGGGCAGAGTAAAATTGTACCAATAAGGACATGGAAAATTTGAGGATTGGGGATAGAGAGAAGGAATAGAAGAGCCAGTAGTAGCATAACTTAAGGGTGATATTTTTGGAGAAAAAGGCAGTTCTGGTGATTTTTGTAGTAAATCGCTCAGCTCTGTAAAATATCTACCTCCTTCCCCTCCATCGGTCTCCCCTATGAATTCTTCCATAAATTATCCTTTTGTAACTATTGCCTTGTGAAGTGAATTTTCTGTTGGAGAATAAAAAAGATTTTGTCCTATGCCAAAATGCAGAGGAAGCTGCATACAGCCAGGTTACAAAATATTATGTACAATCAATGATAGGTTTTCTACATACCAATAACAATTGGTTAGAAAACAAAATGGAGAAAAATTACGTTTATATAGTGAGCAAAAATACATAAAATATCTAAAAGCAAACAATTGGAGCAAGATGGAAGATATAGTCCATGGCCCACCCAACATTCCATTGAACTGGGAAGAAAAATGTTTTTAAGGATAAATTTTTTTTTCCTTTTTGTCTTTTTTACTGACCGGTAACAGGATCGCAACCCTCGGTGTTGCACCCGCACCGCGCTCAGCCAGTGAGCGGGAACCGGTCTCCACATGGGATCCAAACCCTTGGCGGGAGCGCCACCGCGCTCCCAAGCGGCGCACTCTCTAGTGCACCACTGGGCCGGCCCTTAAGGATAAATTTTTAACAGTACAGGAAAAGAAGAAAAGGTGCCAGTGGGCCACCAAAAACACAGAGGCACTCCTGGGAGATAGGAAGTAGGTGGAATCAGACTAATAGAGAAATCCAAGGAAACAAGATCACAGCTCAAATCACCATAGGCAAGAGCTGCTCCTTGTAACAATGCATCTGAAAAACTCCAAACCCAGAATGAAAAAATGCAAAGAGCAGGAGTGGACCTTGGGACAATCATCATGTAAGTCAATCAGTTAATTAATTAGTTAATTATTTTGGCAGTTAGTGGGCAAGGGGAACTGACCCCTTGACCTTGGTGTTACAAGATGGTGCCCTCGCTGACTGAGCTAACCAGCCAGCCGCAGGTAAGATAATTTAAAAGTTCATTTTTAACCCCTGAATCAGCCAGATTCCTCTCTCTCCACAACACCACATACAGATTGGCTGGTGGCAGCCACTTTTGCCTCTGAGATGAAACTCCAAGAATTGTTCATTAAAGAAAGTAAACAATCTGCCCATATCTTCCATATAATACACATGGCCATTAAAAAAAATTGACCATGTATTAGTCTACAAATACAATCTTGATGAACTCTCTCCTAAAATGTACAAAAATGATAAGCGGCATTTTCTGAACATAATACAATAAAACTAAAACAACTTTATCTACCAGGAACTTTTAAAACACCCTTAAAGACTACCTGAAGGTGGTTGTTTGGGCAAACTTGTCTACCTTCCCAGCAATCCACTGAAATGACAGAAAAAAATTCAGAAAATAATCAATCAAGAAAGGGCGCCATCTGGGGGCCAGAAATTGTAAAGAATTCCTAAAAAATAGAAAGCAGCTTAGGTGAGATTACAAAGGTGAAAGCAACCACAAGCCAAAGCAAGTAAGAGAAAACAACTAAGCAGGTAAGAGTACATCCAGCAAAACTCCAAGCATGGGGCAAATGGATAGGAAGAACAAGAACTACACTCAGATAAAGGGCTAGTTGGGTCCTCAACACCCTCGCCTTTACATCCTTGCCTTACACTGGGTGGGTGACACTCTAATAACAGTGAACTCCCTACCTCCTACCTGGGAAGGGCCCCTAGCATAGTGATAATGAAAGAGAGAAACATGGTTGTGGAGGGGAGACCACATCCAGCCAGTCTACTCCATGGCCAATCACCGAAAAGTGATGAAGGTACTCAACATGCTGTACCCACTTACGAGGAGTCTGAACTAGGTGCTCCACAGAGATACCTTATTTAGTGTATTTTATGATTATAATGTTCAGGAAAAACTGTAAGACGTATAAAATGTTGTCCAAAGCATCTCTGGCCTATCTCACTGGCTCAAAAACTGTGTTCCCATAACCACATAAATCGTTTTTTTTTCTTCGTTTGAGGTTTGGAATTTATTTATTTATTTTTATCTATTTGTTTGTTTGTTTTATTTTTGGCCACAAACAAGTCTTAATACAATTAAAAAGACTAAATCATAGAAAATATGTTTTCTGAACAAAATAACACAAGGAAATTTTGAGAACTCACAAATGTGTGGATTTAAACAACACTCTCCTAAGTAAACAAAGGGTAAAAAGAAAAATCACAAGGAAATTAGAGAGTACTTTGAGATAAATTCAAAGCACAACATGTCAAAATTTATAGGATGCAGGGCTCATGCAGGGCTTAGAGGAAAATTTACACTTGTAAACACTCATTTTAAAAATAAGAAAAATCTTGGGCCGGCCCGGTGGTGCACTGGAGAGTGCGCCACTTGGGAGTGTGGTGGCGCTCCCGCCGAGGGTTCGGATCCCATGTGGAGACCGGTTCCCACTCACTGGCTGAGCGTGGTGCGGGCACAACACTGAGGGTTGCGATCCCGTTGCCGGTCCCCGGTACGGGCGCGACACCGAGGGTTGTGATCCCATTACCGGTCAGTAAAAAAGACAAAAAGGAAAAAATAAATAAATAAAAATAAGAAAAATCTCAAATCAGTAATGTAAACTTCTACCTTAAGAAAATAGAAGAGCAAACTAATCCAAAAGCAAATGTAAGTAGGAAACAACAAAGATTGCAACAGAAATACATGAAATAGGGAATTTTAAAATGATAGAAAAAATCAACAGAACCAAAAGTTGATTCTTTAAAAAGATCAACAAAATATGCAAACCTTTATCTAGACTGACCAAGAAAAAAAGAGAGAAGACTGAAATCACTAAAATCAGAAATAAAGCAGGGGCATTATTATGTTGTCATTATGGTTTTTTGTGGCAGTAAGATTTAGTTTCTTTCTCTTGCTCATTTGCATTTTTCTTCTACCAGTGGGTTTTGTTCTTTGTTGTGTATTTATGGTAGTGATTATCATTTTCCAGATTCCAGATACAGGACTTTCTTGAGGATTTCTTCTAAGGCTGGTCATGTGGTGATGAACTACCACAGTTTTTGTTTGTCTGGAAAACACACTATTTTCCCCTCATTTCTGAAGGACAAATCTGCTGGGTATAGTATTCTTGGCTGGCAGTTTTTTCCTTTTACTTTGGTGAATATGTAATCCCATTTTCTTCTGGCCTGTAGAGTTTCTGTTGAGAAGTCTGCTGTTAGTCTGATAGGGGCTCCCTTATAGGTGACTTGATGCTTTTCTCTTGCTCCTAAGATTCTGTCTTTGAGCTTTGCCAGTTTGATTATAATGTGTCTTGGAGAGGATCTTTTTGGGTTGAGTCTGTTCATGGATCTTTGAGCCTCCTGGATCTGAAGGTCCGTGTCTCTCCCTATTCCTGGGAAGTTTTCCATTATTGTTTAGTTGAATAGGTTTTCCATGCCTTTTCCTTTCTCCTCCCCTTCTGGAACATCTAAGATTTGAATGTTTCTGCACTTAAGGTTGACTCTTAGATTTTCTTCATTTTTAAAAAATTCTTTCTTCTTTTCTTTTTTTTTTTTTGTCTGCCTGATTTATTTCGAAAAGACTATCTTTAAGACAAGAAATTCCTTCTTCTGCTTGTTCTAGCCTGCTGCTTAAGCTATCAGTTGCATTTTTTATTTCATTAAGTGAATCTTTCAATTCCATAAGTTCTGCAACATTCCATTTAAAAAATTTTTATTTTATTTTATCAATATACAAAGTGGTTGATTATTGTGGCCCATTACCAAAGCCTCCCTCCCTCCTCCCTCACCCTCCTCCCTCTGAACAACCTCATATCTGTTAGCTTGCTGTAAAAACTTCAAGGAATTGTGATTGTTGTGTCTTCTTCCCCCTCCCCAGTTTATTTGTGTATTTATTTATTTATTTTTAGCTCCCATGAATAAGTGAGAACATGTG
>NW_007726799.1:560356-561817 GCF_000696425.1 Galeopterus variegatus
AAAAAAAAAAAAAAAAAAAAAAAAAAAAAAAAAAAGCTTTCAGCTTTTTCCCATTCAGGATGATATTGGCAGTGTGTTTATCATATATGGCTTTAATTATGTTGAGATAATTTCCATCTATACCTAACTTATAGAGGGTCTTTATCTTGAATGAGTGTTGAATTTTGTCAAATGCTTTTTCAGCATCTATAGAGATGATCATATGGTCCTTGTGTTTGATTTTATTGATATGGTGTATCACATTTATTGATTTGCATATGTTAAACCAACCTTGCATCCCTGGGACGAATCCCATTTGATTGTGGTGTATAAGTCTGCGTATGTGTTGCTGTATTCTGTTAGCTAGTATTTTATTGAGGAGTTTTGCATCTATATTCATCAAGGATATTGGCCTGTAGTTTTCTTTTTTGTTGTATATTTATCTGATTTTGGTATAAGGGTGATGTTTGCTTCATAGAATGAGTTTGGAAGAATTGCTTCTGTTTCAGTCTTTTGGAATGGTTTGTAGAGAATTGGAGTCAATTTCTCTTTGAATGTTTGGTAGTATTCTGCTGTGAACCCATCTGGTCCTGGGCTTTTCTTTTTTGAGAGCTTTCTTATAACAGCTTCAATCTCTTTTATTGTTATTGGTCTTTTCAGATTTTCTACATCCTCTTGGCTCAGTTTTGGTAGTTTGTGTGTGTCCAGAAATTTTTCCATTTCCTCCAGATTTTCAAATTTGTTGGCATATAGTTGTTTATAGTAGTCACTAATGATTCCTTGTATTTCTGAGGTATCAGTTGCAATATCACCTTTTTTATTTCTAATTTTTGTTATTTGGGTCTTCTCTCTTCTTTTTTTAGTTAGCCATGCTAATGGTTTGTTAATTTTATTTATCTTTTCAAAAAACCAACTTTTTATTTTTTTTTAAGATGACTGGTATGGGGATCTTAACCCTTGACTTGGTGTTGTGAGCACCATGCTCAGCCAGTGAGTGAACCGGCCATCCGTATATGGGATCCGAACCCGGGGCCTTGGTGTTATCAGCACCGCACTCTCCCGAGTGAGCCACGGGCCGGCCCCAAAAAACCAACTTTTTGATTCATTAATCTTTTGTATCATTTTTTGGGTTTCAATTTCAGTAAGTTATGCTCTGATCTTAATGATTTCTTTCTGTCTACTAACTTTGTGTTTGGATTGTTCTTGTTTTTCTAGTTCTTTAAGGTGAAGTATTAGGTTGTTCACTTGCCATCTTTTCATTCTCCTGAAGTAAGCATTTAATGCAATAAACTTCCCCCTTAGTACTGCTTTTGCAGTATCCCACAGGTTTTGGTATGATGTATCATTGTTTTCATTCGTTTCAATACATTTTTTTTATTTCCTGTTTGATTTCTTCTTGGACGCATATGTCATTAAGTAGAATGCTGTTTAATTTCCATGTGTTTGTATAGTTTCCAGAATTTCGTTTGTTATTGATTTCTA
>NW_007726799.1:562817-563116 GCF_000696425.1 Galeopterus variegatus
TGATCCATGTGCTGATAAGAAGAATGAATATTCTGAGGTTGTTGGATGGAATGTTCTGTAGGTACTTGCCAAGTCCAATTGGTCTAGAGTGTTGTTTAGATCTTGTGTTTCCCTGCTGATTTTTTGCCTAGATGATCTGTCCAATATTGACAGTGGGGTGTTCAGGTCCCCTGCTATGATGGTATCAATGTCTATTTCCTTCTTTAGATCTAATAGAGTTCGCTTTATAAATCTGGCCGCTCTGACATTGGGTGCATATATATTTATGATTGTTATGTCTTCTTGATGGATGAATCCTT
>NW_007726800.1:0-1257 GCF_000696425.1 Galeopterus variegatus
GTGAATGAATCAATTCACACACACACACACACACACACACACTCTCTCTCTCTCTCACACACACACACACACACAAAAAAAAACAAACAACAACAAAAAAAAAACCGGGGGAGGGGGAGAGGAAGATATAACAACCACAATTTTTTTTTTAAAGTTCTTACAACAAGAAAATGGAGGGGACACACCTGGGTGGGAGGGGGAAGAGGGAGGAGGGAGGGAGGTTTCGGTGATGGGACACAATAATCAACTACATTGTATATTGACAAAAAAAAAAAAAAAGGGTGTGTCCTGAATTCGCAGGTCATGCGCAGCTTCCGTGTGATCCGTTGGTGAGGTCAGGAGGCAGGGCTTTAACCTAGAGATATGGACCCATGGAGTTAGTTGGTTGTTTGGTAGGAAAAGCTTGGCAGCTGTGGGAGTGCCAAGAATGACTGGGCAAGGGCCTTCCCACTTAGGAGTTAAAGGACCTTGTGGCTCTGGGGAGGTGTAGAATACTAAATCCCCAGGGTGTACTGTGGAGGTGTTTTGGGAGGAGGTAGGATTAGGCAATAGCCAATCCTGGTGTTTCCATAGTTCAGCTCAAAGATGGGAGAGTAACAGGATAGCTAGGTTGGAGGGTATGGTTTCTTGTTTGGGGATGATTCCTGGAGGTAAAGGGGACCTCCCATACATAATTTCAAAAGGGGAAAGGTTTGAAGGTTTCTTTGGGAAGACCCTGAGTCTAAACAAGACTAGGGGTAAAAGGCGAGTCCAGTCAAGGTGAAATTCCAGAGATAGTTTAGTAAGGATGACTTTTAGAGCCCTGTTGGCACATTCAACTTTTCATGAGGCCTGGGGCCGGTAAGGACAGTGTAGATGCCAAGGGAGGGAGAGAGCTAGAGATAAATTTTGTTATTTGGGCAGTGAATTCTGGGCCATTGTCTGTTTGTATGGATGAGGGCATTCCGAATCTTGGGATAATCCGGGAGAGGAGTATGGAAGCCACAGTGGTGGCCCTCTTGTTAGTGGTGGGGAAGGCCTCTATCCACCCGGAGAAGGTATCCACCATAACTAGGAGATATTGCTGACGTTTAACAGGAGGCATGTGGGTGAAATTGATCTGCCAGTCTGCGGCAGGGACATTACCCCTAGCTTGATGTGAGGGATACGGTTTGGCTTTTAAGGGAGTGTTAGGGTTGGTACATTGGCAGATGGAGCAATCGTGAGAGATTTTCTGTAAGAGAGTTTTATCGGCTGGGGTTAGAGGAAAGAAGGTTT
>NW_007726800.1:1267-26044 GCF_000696425.1 Galeopterus variegatus
GATCTGCCAGTCTGCGGCAGGGACATTACCCCTAGCTTGATGTGAGGGATACGGTTTGGCTTTTTTTTTTTTTTTCCTTTTTGTCTTTTTTTTGTGACCGGTAACGGGATCGCAACCCTTGGTGTCGCGCCCATACCACAACCAGCAACGGGATCACAACCCTCGGTGTCGCGCCCGCACCATGCTCAGCCAGTGAGCGGACCGGTCTCTATATGGTATCCAAACCCTCGGCAGGAGCACTGCCGCGCTCCCAAGCACCGCACTCTACTGAGCGTGCCACCGGGCCGGCCCCGGTTTGGCTTTTAAGGGAGTGTTAGGGTTGTTACGCTGGCAGATGGAGCAATTGTGAGAGATTTCTTGTAGAAGAGCTTTATCTGCTGAAGTTAAAGGAAAGAAAGTGTTAGACTTCATGGATTTGAATGGAATAGATCATGAAGAAGATGGAAAAGAGAAGATTTATTATCTGGTGTTGGAGCAGGGTTGTCTGTGTTATCTGGTAGGAGAGGAAGGAGTGCAGCATCTGGGGTGTCACGGCCCTCTGTGGCGACCAATCACACCATTTGGTCCACCAAGTGGTTACCTTGAGTTATGGGAGAGCTGTCCTTTTGATGTGCTTTGCAATGGGAGACCCCTAACTGTTTGGGTAGCCGAGAGGTTTCAAGGAGCTTGTCTATTAAGGCAGAATTAGTTATGGCATTGCCTTTTGTATTGAGTAATCCCCTTTCTTTCCAAACTGCTGCATGGGATATGAGTATGTGGAAAACGTATTTGGAATCTGTGTATAGGTTAAGGGATTTACCTTCTGCCAGTATACAGGCCCGAATGGCCGCAATGAGTTCAGCCTGCTGGTTAGTGGTACTGGATGGTAATGGCTGGGCTTCTACGATTGAGTCTAAAGAGACCACAGTATAGCCTGCATAATGTTCATACCCAAATCTGAATGAGGATCCATCTGTGAACCATGTGTAATTGGCCTCAGGTAGAGGGCCTTCGGAAATGGAGGAGTGACAAGGAATGAAATTTTGAAGGGCTTCCAGACAGTCATGGACCAGGGTGTTGAGTAGATAGGGAATAGGGAGAAGGGTAGCAGGATTTAGAGGTGAACACGGGAGAAAGGTAATATCAGGATTTTCTAGGAAGGAGGACAGCAAGCCTAAAAGCATAGATGGGGAAAGGGAGTGTAGAGATTTGTAGATGAGGAGGTCCTTTAGATGGTGAGGCGAGAGTATGGTTAAGGGTGCACCAAATGTTAATTTATAAGCCTCCTTATGTAGTAGATGTCCAGCAGCCAGGGCACGAAGGGAGGGAGCCCAGCCCTGGACAGTAGGATCCAGTCGTTTGGACAAGTATGCTACTGGGGCGAAGGAGGGACCATATGTTTGTCCTAACACACCCAGGGCTTGTCCGTCCCTTTCTTGTACATAAAGGGAGAAGGGTTTAGTGAGGTCAGGCAGGTGTAAAGCAGGGGCCACGACTAGAGCCTGGTGGAGTTTTTGGAATGGCTTATCTGGTGAAGACGACAGGGATTCATTTTTGTCTCCCTTTGCCAGGGCATATAGTGGGCAGGCCAATAAAGAGTAATTTGGGATCCATGCTCTAAAGTAACCTGCTAGGCCTAAGAAGGATAGAATTTCTGCTTTAGTTTTTGCACTGGGTACGGACTCTAAAAGCTCTTTCCTATTAAGGGTGATGGCCTTTTGAGAAGGTGATAATTCAAATCCTAGATAAGTGACTTCAGTGAGGGATATTTGGGCTTTAGAAGGTGAAATGCAATATCCTCTGTATGCCAGGAAATTAAGAAGGGAAGCGGTGTCGGCCTGTGATTGTTCCCACGAGGGACTACAGAGCAAAAGGTCATCTACATACTGCAGGAGGGTTGACTGTGGGTGGGAAGAGTGAAAATATTTGCGGTCTTGGGCCAACACTTGGCCAAAGAGGTGAGGGTTATCCCTGAATCCCTGGGGGAGGACAGTCCAGGTGAGTTGTTCAGAGTGTCGTGTATTGGGGTCAGTCCAGGTAAAGGCAAATATGTCCTAGGAGGCGGGGTCCAGGGGAATGGAAAAGAATGCATCTTTTAAGTCTAGGACTGAATAATGAGTTGTGGAAGCTGGGACCTGGGATAAAAGGTCATAGGGATTGGGTGTTAAAGGATGAATGGGAATAACAGCAGCATTAACCAAATGGACATCTTGAACTAGTCGGTAAGACCCACTTGGTTTTTTTACTGCCAGGATGGGGGTGTTGAATGGTGAGTGGGTGTGGTGAAGGTATCCCTTTTTGAGAAGGTCCTCAATAATGGATTGGAGTCCATGAAGTGCTGTGGTGCTGAGTGGGTACTGAGATTGATTTATATACTTGGAGGGATCTTTCAGTTTTATCATAATAGGAACACGATGTGCAGAGGAGGGTGTAGTGGTGTCCCATACAACAGGGTTTACAGGATGTAATAGAGAAGGGTATGTTTCCTGATCGCTTTTGGGGAGGAGTGTTAGTAGGAAAGGGGATGTAGGAGATGGGGGAAATATGGAAATGGAGACATGTAGCCAAGTGAGAATGTCTCAACCCAATAAGGAAATGGGACATTGAGGCATGACCAGAAATGAGTGGGAAAAAGGAGAAGAAACGCCGTCTATATGGCAAGTTAGTGGAGGTGTTCTGTGGGAGTATATATGTTTTCCTCCTACCCCGACTATAGGAGAAATGTTAAGTGTGGTTGGGCCCCAAAACTCCTTTAAGACCAATAAAGTGGCTCCTGTGTCCAGGAGGAAAGAGACAGGTCAGCCATCCACAACAATAGTTACCCTGGGCTCGCTTTTTGTGATGGTCATGGTCGGGAAGGAGCCAGGGCCCCATCAGTCCTCTTCCTCTTCAGAGGTGCTTGAGGCACCCGGGATGGCTGGGGCTTGTTAGGCCAGTCTCCCCTTCGGGTGAGTGGACAGTCAGAGCCCCAATGTCCCATTTCTTGGCACTTAGGACATGGCTTGGGGGGCTTTCTGGGTGATGGGCAGTTCTTTGACCAATGACCTTCTTTGCCACATTTAAAACAGGCACCAGGGGGAGTTTTGGAGGCAGAGGGCCCAGAAGGGCGTTTAGAAGGCTGAGTAATTATTTTGGCCAGCATTTGGAGGTTGGCCAGATCAGCCTTCTGTTTGCACCATTCCTTTTCCCATTCTCGTTCCTCCTCTCTATTATGAAAGACCTTGAAGGCCACTGATAAAATTTCAGTCTGGAGAGTAGTAGGGCCCTGTTCCAGTTTTTTTAGCTTAGCCTTGATGTTGGGGTAGGATTGAGCCAAAAAGTATGTCATAAGGACGTGGCATCCCTCTTCTGAAGAGGGATCTAGATTGGTATATTGTTGAAGAGCCTGAGTTAGTCGATTAAGGAACTCAGATGGAGTTTTTTCCTTTTCTTTGGAGAATATCTTGGACCCTTTGGAAATTAACAACTTTGCAGGCAGCCCTTTTGAGACCAGCCAGGAGGCAGGAACTAAAGTGGTCTCTGGCCTGAATCCCCTGTGGCGTGTTGTAATCCCAATGTGGATCGTGGTTGGGGACCGCCTGGGGGCCAATGGGGAGGGCAGGGTTTGTGTGGTGGACTTCATCTGCATGGCTCCAAACTGCGCCCCAGACACGGTCGCATTCTTCGGGAAGGAGGGTGTTAGCCAGGAGCATATAGATGTCATGATGTGTGAGACTGCATGCCTGAAGGTCCCATTGGAATTCTTTAATGTAAGTAGAGGGGTTGGTGGTGAAGGACCCTAATCTCTTTTCCAGCTGGGCGAGATCGGCTAATAAAAAGGGAACGTGTACCCTAACAACCCCTTCAGCACCAGCAACTTGGTGGAGAGGAGCCATGGTAGAGGAAGGGAGGAGTCCCTGGGAATGAGTTACAGGGGGACTAAAGGAAGGTGCCAGGGCAGGTGAAATGGGAGTCAGCAGGGAATAAGATGGAGGTAAGGTTGGGCTAGAAAATGGTGGGACAGAAGATGGCAGTGAAGGAAATGATGGGGTGAGAGAAGATAGCGGCGAAGCTGCTTGTGGGGGTTGGGGGACAGGAAATGATGGTGAGGTGGGACTGGAAGAAACAGGGGAGGAGGAAGCAGGAGGGAGAACAGGCTGACTAGGCGAAGCGGAAGATGGCAGTGAAGTTAACTGAGGGGGTTGGGGAGCAGAGGAAGTTACAGGAGGAGGAGGCCTGAACAGAGGGGGTTCGTCCGCAGGGTCAAAATTATGAGAAGAAGGGGGTAGTGGAGATGGTGAGGATGGAGGGGGTTTGGAAGCAAGGAGAACCTGGGAAGGAGAACAGGTGAGACAGAGAGGGATTTTGGGCAAGCAGGTGGAAAGCCTCAACATATGGAATCTCTTCCCACTTTCTCAGGTGCTGGCAGTAGTTAAAAAGGTCCCGGAGAGGGCCGGCCCGGTGGCGCACTGGAGAGTGTGCCACTTGGGAGCGCGGTGGCGCTCCCACTGAGGGTTTGGATCCCATGTGGAGACCGGTTCCCGCTCACTGGCTGAGCGCGGTGCGGGTGCAACACCGAGGGTTGCGATCCCGTTGCCAGTCAGTAAAAAAAGACAAAAAGGAAAAAAAAAAAAAAAGGTCCCAGAGAATGTCGGGATCGAGTGTGCCCTCAGGGGGCCACTTATTTTGGTTATCTAGGGGATAATAAAGCCAATCTTGTGTGCAAATTTTAGTGAGGAGTTTGGGCTTAATGTCAGGCTTGAGGGATAAAGTCGTGAGGTTGTTTAAGAGACATTGTAAGGGTGAATTGCCCCAAAGTGAGGAGACAGAAGCTCCCATTCTGAAAAAGGGTTTTAGAAGAGAGAAGTCAGAGGAAGATTAAAGATGAGCCCTTCGGTTGGATGAGAGTGGCGGGACTCAGAGGATGTCCCCAATGAGTCGTGCTGTTCCCAGGGGATGGGTTCAAGGATGAACCCAGGAAGGAAGGGGGTGTAGGTCGTCACCTAGACCCTCACTTCCCATAGGCAAAGATGCCTGGAGCCAGAAGGGACCTAGTGCACTAGGATTTTGACGGACGGTGGAGGCCCAGGACCCGGTAGGAGGAAGGTTAAAAAGAGTGAGAGAAAGAGAGAGGAATGGGGGCTCAGCCTCCAGGGCTGGGGGAATGTGATTAGGGTGAAGGTTTAAATAATCTACAAGCCTGACAAAAAGAAAAGGGGGCTTACCTAACCGATGAGCTGGTGGTGGGTGAAGGAAGCCAGCTCTGGAGAAAATAGATGAAGGCAGACCGCCAGTCCTGGGGGGTCGCGGAGGAGTCCGAGGAAGGAGTCCCCTGGCACGGGGTGAACTCCTTCCCGGGTTTCGGCACCAAATGAAAGAAAAACAGACGAGACCCAGACTAACAGTTCGCCAGAGAAGTTCCACTTTATTCAAGGACTGCACGTATATTCATAGGGAGCTGCGTTCTGGGCTTGGATAGCAGGTGGACAGGGCAATAGCTGATTGGATGGGGCTGGGCAGGAAGTGAGCCTTGACCTGTGACTGGTTCAGGTTTGTTGCTGGTGGGCTTCTACAGTGGAGAAGAACCCGGAAGGGCGCCATATTGCTAGGGAATGCTTTCCCGCTCCCCCTCCACTTCAGTGCCCACAATATCCTTACAGGGTCAGCTGAGACCAGCTACCAGCCCTCCCAGACACTCTCTAATGACATCACTACTACCCCATTTCTCTGCTCATCTTTACAGCAACACTCAACTGAAAAGTTGTCTAGGTCACCGTGCCTAGTTTTTCTCTTACTTTCTTTGAAACACATTACACCTCTATTCCTTTTAAACTCAGTGAGTCAAGATGTTTTTACTATAACCCAGACTGTCAACACAGCTAAAAAACAAGCACCATTTATGTCTTTTTCCTATTTCACCTATCAGCAGCATGTGATAAGATCAACTGCTTCCACCCCCAGGAGCCACTTTCTGGAGTTGACCTCTAGGGCATCACACCTCCTTGGCTGTCCTATGACACTGACCACTGCTTCTCAGCACCATCTGAGGTTTTCTCTTATTGCCCCAGATAGTTCAGTGGCCGTAGGCATGAAATTCATAACGTCTCACTGACTAGACAGCAAAGCTAAGTCTCCTTGTGATCTGAGTCCCACATGGATGGAGAACACAGACCCTCTCAGTACAGATATCTGGACATGATCCTCAAGAGACTCATGCTCACAAAGTTTCACATTAGTAATCACGAGTCAGAAGAGAATATCTAAAAGTTGTTAGAATAGCCTTCATCTATTATATATTTAACCCTGGGATGTCGCATTATATGGTTATTCATTATAACACCTAAATAAATCTACTGACCAGTCCCTTAGAACTGTTCTACTCTCTGACTTTTTCCTGAAATATCCACAGAATTGTCATTTCATTTGGACTAAGATCTTTTTCATATTGTTTACTACTTCAAGTATAAGATCCAAAGGACAGTTTTAGCATTTGACCTAATTTTCATGAAGATCCAACAAGGGATACAGGGTTATCCACATATTTATAAGGGTTTTAAAGACCTAAAGAAGAAAGCAACCTAAACATATGTTTGGGGGCACTGCTGGGCAAAGCTTGGTGTTTATATCTGGAATTTGTTGCCAAGCCTTAACCCAAAGGGATGGTAAAGCAACATTAGCCAGGAAACACTGAAAGTCAGAGTTACCTGCACACAACTTTTTGAAAGATTTACAGTAAAAAAAAAAAAGGAAGGTATTCAGTTATCTCAAAAACTTCTGAAGCTTGGTGTGGACAGAAAGATTTTAAGAAAACTAGATTTATGTTATTTATGTATATAAGAACATTCTTATGCTTTCTCCTCACCATAACTTTAAGGAGAATGAAGCGACAGTCATCAGTAAAGGGAGGGCTGACATCTTTGCCACATTCACCAATGCTCACAGAACTTCCTGGTGGGCAGGAGCGAGTGGGCCCCTTAAAAGCCTCATCCCCCAAACCTTCAGTTAGCTCTTGTCCAATACTGGACAGCTGGGATCCCAAAATTCCTGAGTGTAGAGAAGGAAATCCATTGCCAGCCAGAAGATTCTCTCTTGTACAGTCAGACTTCATCTTAGTCCAAAGAGTGTGCCGATAGGCCAGATACCTATCTCACCTTGGAAGACCCTCAAGGTGAGATAACGGGATGGTATGCCCATTTCAAAAGGACATCCCCTACCTCTTTTTAGTAGCTGTTTCCTGTGGTTAATGTTCCTTAATTTACTTAGTGAAAAAGACCAGTGTCTCATGCAGATCTCTCTAGAGAGCATTTCTTCTAGCTATCAGTAACCATCCCAGTCTGAGGGATACAGAATTTCTATCTAGGACATCCCTTGTGGAATGGAACCTGCCCTTGCAAAAGTCAATGATGGCCTTAGAAGTGGGAGGAATTCTAAGATTTCTTCACTGTGGATAATAAACGTAATTCTGCTTTACCTTTTCACAAGCTCAGGAGCTTGTAACAGGTGAAATGGAAATAAAAACCTTCCTATCTTCTGTGCCCATAGGTCGGACAAACCAACAATGAGATTCAAAGACACAATGACTGGAAGCTCACCAAGAAATACAGGGTAAACATTAGGGTCATCTGCACACATCTCATGGACTGGCCACGGAGGGGGAGTGGGAATATTATTCACACAGCTGTTTACTCTGCTGTGGTTTTGAAACTGCCCTGAAATATTTTAGGCTACAAAAGAAAACTTTACAAGGAAGTTACAGGACATACTCCAAAAGATGCAATTTTCCCGTTCTATGCTATAGTGATGTAGTTAAGGACAAAAAGCAAACTCCAGTTACTCAGGACAAATGTGTTTGTATGGTTCAGATATACTTTGGGAAAATAGGACTGGTTTGTCTTTGGGGAGTCTGGACCTCAAGGACACCTCAAGATCATTGGGTATTTTCAAGAATCAAAGAGGTCTAGAAAACAAGGAGTCAATTCTTGAACTATATAGTGAAACGGACATTATGTGGGTTTAATTTGAATTATGAAACGTCCAGATGGAGCTAATGTTGTCATCCTGGTAAGGACATTTTCATTCCAGAGGGCCCTCAAGAGAAAGTCTTTCAGATGAAACCACCTCCAAGAGGAGCCCACCTGCTTGGGGAAGAGATAGATGAAGACAACAAGCAACTGCTTTCAGAAAAGCTACATGGCAGATGCTGGGCTTTGTGCTGGTGCATGTGACTTAGGTAAACAGCTCACCTGATGACGTTCGGGTAACGGAAGAGCAGGACCATTCCTGAACAGTGCTGCTCACTTCTTGTGCCCCAAAGAAAAAGGAAAATTTTCATGAAAAGGATTCCCCTACATCAAAACTTCCAGTTAACTTCAACTGATAATGGCTCAAATGAGACAGAGGAGTCATCCAGTGTCTGGCCCACACAGACACTGAGACGGGGCTCTTTCCTATGCCAACCTCAGAGACTGAGACATCACTGACACTGTAGCTCTCAGACTTCAGACTCTTCTTCCTGCTTCATCCTGCCTTCTCCTTTTAACTGAAGTTATGATGAGAAGAGCCTTGGAGAGATGGTACTGATGCCCAATGCTCATAATCAATATTCTCCCTATGTCTGATGTAGGGAGGGATTGACCAGGGATACATCAGGGCTGGATACAATTCCAGGACACACAGGATGGAGGAGACCAAGTTATTTGAAGGAACTCATAAACCATGGGGAGAAGATGGTTAGGAATTATTGGCATCGGTTCAGTCCTCAGTAGATGCAGTCTTGGCTGCCCTCTAATGCCATTCAGAACCTAATCATTTGGTGTTACCAGATGGACTTAAGGCAATCAGCAGGTCTACAGGCTGGAAGTTGTTGTAAGCCAAAGAAAAATTGAAATGTCAAGTCCCTCACCTATGGTGGACTCTATACTGTGTAGCAATCAAGAGCCTCAATAAACATGCTGGAAAATCCTGAGGACGTCTAAAGAAAAAGAATCTGGAATGTAGAGAGAAGGTTCCAGTCAAGATGTCAAAATAGACGGTCCTCAGAGTCACTCTCTCCCACAAATCAACGAATTCACAACTATAGAAATGTAACATCAGCCAAGCTGGGGCCACTGGAGCTCAGGGGAAGAAGAGGAGAGACCTACAGAGTTCATGAAGGTGGGAGAAACTACAATGAGAGAAAGAAAAAGCTGCTCTGAGCATTTGGGCTGCAGCTGCTTTAAGGCTGGATCTGCTAAGTGCATGGAGCAGGAGCTGGCAGAAGTCACAACTGTGCCCTTCAGATGGAGTTACTTGGAAGTGGCAGGGGAGAAGAGGGCTTTGGCGGCCCCCAGGCTAGCAAGACCACTAATAGTGTTCCCGTGGACCCATGCAGGTGTGAGAGGGCAGAACAGCTATAAAAGGGTAGCCATTCAGAGGCCAGTGAGTCATCACAAGGGACCAGTGCAGGGCCCGTCTCATGGGAAGTGTTTGGAGCATGGGCAGGAGGGGAGACAGGCCCACCAGGGGAACACTGGGGCACAGCAACGACAGCTGATCCGGTCCCCCATCAGCACAGGACGACTCAGAGGAGATTAGTTGGGAATGCAGAATTGCATGGGGTGCAGTTTGATGAAAAAACTCAGGCCCAGACCAGAGTTTCTACACAACTCAGGTGCACCCGGTCTCTGGAGAGCCAGAAGTACCTATAAGGTCAACCATTAAACCCTGAGCTGCACAAAAAGCCTTCCCTAGGGAAATAGCAGCAAAACAGCAGTTTAGCTCTACCGCACAGCTCAAGTACTGGTTCCCACAGGAGGTTCCCCTGTTTTAGAAGCAAGCAAAGGACAAAAAATTAGTTCCAGCCCAGGCACACCACCAGCGCCTTGGGGCCCACCAGGAGACATGAGGCATGGAGCCAAGGACCAGACTCCACTCCCACATCCAGGAATACTGCCAGCACCTCAGGGCCTGCACAGGGACCCAAGGCACGGAGAAGTGGACATGACCCCCTTCCCACAACCAGGCACACCACGCCAGTGCCTCAGGGTCCACCCACAGACCCGAGGCATGGAGAAGGGGTCTAATCCACCCTCCCACAATCTGGCACACCATGCCAGCACCTCAGCACCCTTCCGGGAACCAATGCGTGGTGTTGGGTACCAGACACTCCCCACAAGAAGGCACACTGCCAGTGCCAAGGAGCATGCCAAAAACATCACCTCCCTGTGGGTGGCCTACCACAGCTACCACAATAACCATGGCTGCTGCAAAAGCAGCTAGTTACCACAAACACCACACAGATGGTCTGCCAGCCACTGCAGTGCATTGACACAAGGAGAGTCACCAGCAGAGAGAAAGAAAGGAAGATAATGTCTCTACCATGAAGCCCATTTCAGAGTGACAGAAGAAGCATCTGTTCAGTGATAATATTGGAGGACCCGATCACACCTCTCAGCTTTGGACAGATCATCTATGCAACAAATCAACACAGTAACCATTATTGTTTCAGAAGGAGAGAAGACATCTAGGGTAATGAGAGGGGGGAGGGGGAGAGATTGGACAAGGGGCATAAAGAATGTTTATGATTTGTAACAATACATATGCTAGTAATATTGATTTGATCAACATATCTCAATGTTGATTCCCCAAAATATGTATAATCATGTTTGATTCAGTAAAAATTTTTTTAAAAGAACAGGAATCTTCTACTCAATTTAAAAAGTGGTATGAATCTTGGGTCTTAAACTGTTGAGTCATTCTTCCAGAGTAAGGGTGCTTACAGAGAGGCCATTCTGTAAGAAGACAGTCTAAAGAAGAAGCCCTTGACCGTGGTCACTTGTGCTAACAGGACAGCCCATGGTCCTCAGGCCGATGATAGCAGAGCTGGCTGGACTAAATTCTCAAGGGATTATGAAGGCTAAAAAGTAACCTCATTTGAAACTAGAGAAAGATGTCGAGCTCTTTTACCTGCCTGTAATCCTGCCAACTGGGCCAATCATCGAGGTATGGCTGGATCTGGAGCACACAGACCCCTCAAGCCCATTCACAGACTGGGTCACAAACCCTTCACACACCAGTCTGAGTCACCAGACCCCTCACATTCTAGGCTGGGTCACCAGACCCCTCACACACAGGTCTATGAGCTAGGAACCAGCAAACAGGTCCCTGGAAGCCATAGGTTGGAGAGCATGGCCACGTGCATGGTGGCCACCCAAGGAAGACGCCAGTCAAGTTGCAGCACTATGCATGCGTGCTAACTCCACCCACACACAACTCATTTACAAAGAATGTGCCACACCACCCCCAACAATAGCTAAGGCGAGGGGGCCTGATTAAATTATTCTATTTTCCCAACAAAAGATGTTACAGAAGACCTCCAATAGAAACCCAGGCCTCGTGAGTTGGACCAGGTGGTTTTTATCTAATTATTCTTGTCCGAGAACATTTCTTTATACCCAAATTTGTAATATGATAATTTCTATTTCATACTTGTCAGAAAGCTTATCTTCTAGGGGAAATAAGAAAGATTGGCTGATCGACAACGTCTGCTGCCTAGGTTCACATCCTCTAATATTTCCTCCAAAATCAGTGCAAGACAAGAATAGAACTACACAGAAATCATGCCTTCAAAGTAACTTGAGGAAAGGAAATGTCCCAACTCTTGATATTTAAGTTATTTTAAAAACATCAAGTGCCATAAAGCCATCTCACTACTGCAGTCCTTTTCAATGAGTAAGGCCAGGCCCAGAGAAACAGTGAGAAAGGAGGAAGTCAGGAGCTACTGAAAGCCCAAGTTGATGTGAAACCATCACTGGAAATTGAAGTCCATCTTAAGTGTGATCACACTCAAAGTGGCCTGGTATATCAGAGCAGAGTTCACAGCACATGATCGAAGGGGTCATTCTTTAAAAGGTCTCGCTGTTGGAGAAGAAGATGGCATAAAGAGAAGAACAGCATCTGGCAGTTGAGAAATAATGGAGAAAAGAAAAGGAACATAGTGAAAAAGGTTATATTTTACCAAGAAGCCTTCAAATCTCTGATTGACCTGGATATAAACCTCTGGAAGCTGTAGAAGTGCATGGTCTAGACTATTTGTGGCCTCCTGTTCTATTGAGAGTAGACTTGGCCCTATTGTTTTTAGAGATGCTGCCCCAGGGTGCATGGGCTCCATCCCTTCATTAGTCATAATGCCCATGATCCAAGGATTCATCTTGTTCTCTGTCCTCAGGCTCCTGATATCACAATGCACATAACTTTGTACAGAACATCAAGATTAGCAAAACAGGAAAAGACTCCCTGAGGGACTGGGGGAAGAGAAGAGGACTCCGGAAACTCTTTCTCTACCCATCTCCTGTCCAGGATTTAAGACCTTGGTAATGTGACCTCTCTTGTGCACTGTGCCACCAGAGACATGCAGAGATTCACGTCCCAGAGCTGCCCACACATGGACGCCATACGTGGAGAGGCCAGTCTGTGAGGATCAAGTGCGAGTCCACTTCCATCCTGTGGGGTGGGCCATGCAATGATCTTTCTAAAGCTGGAGAAAGGAACAATGACACTTTCCTTAGTGCTTGAGCTCAAACTCACAACATAGATGTAAATAGGAGCATTTTTACTTGGTTTAATAAACCTATAATTTCTTAGGGGAAAAACACAAGATTAACACAACAGATTTAGGACTGGTGGTCTATTCAACCTGAAGGAAGATAAAGTGTCTAGGAAGCAAACCTCCCCCTAACACTCTAGAAAAACTACACAAGTTCGAAGTCTTCCCTCCAGAACAAGGTGACCAGAAGTCAGTGAACACTCACAACCAAGCATCTGGTCCTGCTTCCGTAACTGCTGGCATGACTGGTCACAGGTGCATTTGGTTATAAAAGCCAATTGTAGAAGAGAAAAGAGCTAATATAAGATCAGCAAGAGGGAACCACAGAGGATACAGGGTGGAGAGGGCAGCAAAACAGCAAATCCTGATTATGGTTGGTGGCTCCCAGAGGCATCAGCCAGATACCCCCTTCAGAGAAGGACTTGGTACCTCCCGCTAATGTGAGTGCCATTTGCAGAGTCTTCAGCTGTCAGCCTGTTCACAGGTGTTGCCTGTGTCGCAGAGGGCCAAGATCACTCTCTCTGAGGACAGCCCACACCCAGTGACTTATCGGTGTGGGTGTATAAAAGCCATACCATTTCAGCACAATGTGGATTATCTGGTCAGTTTATTTTACCTCCAGAGCTCCTGTGACATCATCTGAAGCTTGGGCCATAGAACCCATCAGACTCTATGGTATAACGGTTATCAGTGGTGGCAAACATGATGCCCTGTAGACACTGTGAAAGTCCCAGTGAGAAAAACCACAACACAGACTCGTAGGGTAAATGGAACATAGCCAAGCCACATGCAGCAGAGAATTAACTTTTCTAAAAACAACTCCTAGCATGCAACTAGGCCTTGAGAGGTAGAGCAGGAATGCTCAGCCATGGAGATCGACTGACCACCCAGAAACAACCTCCCATCATTAGCTGGGTTCTGTCAGACATACCAAGGAATATAATTGGATGGGCCAAGCTATAATTCCAAGCTACTACCTCCTCTGAATATCTAACTCACTAGCAAAATTGATCAATACTGAGCCCCCAATATAGCACCATTTATCATGGTGGCCAACAAGCTGGCCACTTGGTGGAAAGACTACGGTGGATTCTTCCTATCTTGGAAAAGCCAGTGTTTCATTTAACAGGACAAATAGACACATTCCTGGCATGTGAAATTTCTGCCCACAGGTACATAACCAGCACCACTATCTAAGGGTTTAGAGCATCCAATTCACCAATATGGTAGTTCACTAAACGTCACATCAGACCAGAGCATCCTGTTCTCAGTGAATGAGGTGCATGCATGGCCTATAACCAAGGAATCTACTGATTGTATCACATATTACACCAATCAGCAATGGGACCAGCGGAGAATTAGAATCATCTCAACCATGTCTTTGATAGGGCATCTCAGAGGCTCTCAAAGGATGGGATGCCATCCTCCATAATGCAGCATACATTTTGACTCAAGTAGTTTCATATGGCACTGTGTCACTAATCTGAAGAATACCTGGCCTCAGGGGAAAAACCAGAGTAACCCTCTTGCCTCTACTCCCAATGACCCACTCGAAGAATGTGTGTTCTCTTTCCATGCAGCTTTGGAGACCAGGAGCTCTAACATTGCAGAGCCCAAGAGAATTCTTCTGCTAGGCAACATTTTGGGTTCTTTGTGTCCAGAGACCAATGAGCAAGAATTGGAGTCACCATAGTGTCATAGGTATTTGACTCTGATCAGCAGGAGAATCTAGGTTTACTGAGCCACAACTGGGACAGACATGGATAGGTGTCATGCACAAGTGACCCAACTAGGCATTCTTAGCACTCCTAAGTGTGATGGTAATGAGTAAGGGTGAAAAGCAACCCCAGCCTGAGAAGGACATAATGACCAAGGGTGCAGAATTTTTAGGGATGAGTCTAGATTATGTTACCAGTTAAGCCAACCAGATCAACAGAAAAGGTAGCTGAGGGGGTGGGAATCAAGACTGGATGGTGAAGGAGGTAAACACTGAAGAGGAATCACTTGAATGATCTTTTTCCCTGCTAAAAATTAGTGGTGTTCACAAGGTCACTGGAGCCTCTTTGTTAGGGGACAGGATACACGTGAGGTTCTGCTCATATTTAAACACTCGGTCTTTCATTCCATGTAGGACTCAGATCCCACAAGCAGGCCACTGGGTAGGTGGAAAGAACTTATGGAAAAATCAACATCATCTTTATCTTAGGGTTTAGGGACTCCCAGTTCAGAGATAGGACCTGGGCCACACTGAACAGGAAGAAGCTCTGCATACATGTGGAAAATCTTATACCACATCCCCAGTGACCCCACACTCATGACCATGATACTGAGGGTCCTTCAGAGAGAGACAAATGTAAGAGTACTGTTGCTTTCCCACCACAGATTTGTCACCCAACATCCCCTGGGTGATGCAGCCACAAATGATTACTCAAAGCCCATCTCTTCTGAGGAGTGAGAAGCCCCAACGTGGTTAACTTCCCTGGAACCCTCGAGTGAGAGGCATCCATTTACTGGGAAATTAACCCTGAATTGGGGTTCTCTTCCTGCATTTATTCTCCAGACCAGGAAGTTAGAGGAAGAGAACATACGTGGGTTTAGAGTTTAACAATATAGGCTGGTAACTTTCAGTGAAACAAGCCAGATGACATTCCAGTAAAGCAATTAAGTGGTCCTACCAACAAAAGCTTGATCTTAGCAAACATTCCTTCTCTCTCCAGTAATTTTCCAGTATCTTTACATTTCATTCAGTAACTAGTCTGTCCTTGAGCCAGCAACATTGCTGTGCCACAAATCTTTATCTTACACCAGAGACTTTATAGCCTGAGGAAAATTTCCAGTCCTCTGCAAGGTCAATATTTGAAACTGCATGGGTTTGGAAAACCAGGCCCTGTGAAATACATTTGCTTCATAGTATATTCCTCATCCCCCTCCCCATTCTATTTATTTAAAATAACAAAATTATAGATCAGGTTGGCACAGTTAAGACAAAAGCATTTAAGGCAAAGTTGGTTTCATTTAGCATGGCAAGTCTTTAATTTACTTCAGGTGAGAACTGATGATGTCATCACCTCTCAGGGTGGCCGCAGTGGCATCAATCCAGGTGCTGTGAATTGGGTGTAATTACCAATTGTTGAAACTCTGGAAAGGGATTGTGCTCCATATAGTAGTTGATTGAGTCCAGGGAGTTTTTTAATGTAAAATCTATCCAGGACATTACTGCTTTCACAGTGTCTAGTCTTATGTAAAATATTTGATTAATTATAAGTCTTTTGTTTCAGAACAGGATGTCTCATCCAAGTTACAAACACTCTCCTTAAGGCCAGAAAAATTTAGAGAACTGCTTTTGTAGAGAAGATGTTATTTCCCCCTTTATGATCAAGGCATTCCTCATAAAAGCATTGATGATCACTATCTTGAATGAAAAGGTTTTACTTTTCTTTGTACAAATCTCTTGGTGTTGGGAAGGCTCTTTCCCAGGTGGTGACTGAATGAAGCACCTCAGCTTCCTTTCTTTCAGTGATCTGTCCCACGTCGGGGGGAAAGATGAACAGCAGGATGAAGCAGCAGTTTAGGCCAAATTACAGCAACATGAAAGAGAGATCAGCAACTTGGCAGTGAGACATGCTACCTTATATCCACAGTTTTAAATCATATCCTGTTTTAAAGAGAGAGAGAGTTAATTTTCATTGAACTTATAAAAATAGCCACATTGTCATAATAATCATAAGAAGACTTAAGTTACTAAATTTGTGGGGGTCAAATGAGAAAACAAATGCTTTTATTTATATTTTAAGTGACATTTTACCAAACTGTTGTTAGTTATAGATAGCTGAAGAGAGAGGGAGAGTTTTCTTACATCTGGAAAACATTAGGAGAACCAGCAGTGTTTTAAAATAAGGAAATGGTAAAAACCCATAATTCTTTTTAATTAGTTTACCAATTAACTTTTGTCATTTTGACTTTTGTGAACAATTTCACAAACCCATCAGTTTCTTCATTGGAATTTTGGAACTTTAGTTAAAAACTATGAACTCAAAGTTTCTTGGAAAACTGTACCTCTCATGGCTTTGTCATGAAATAATTTAATACACAACATTTTAAAATTATAACTAAACCAAGATTATGACTGGTAGTATTTGTATCAAGACACAGATATTTAAGAATCTTACAACATTTTGGAACACATATCCATAACACCTTCAGTACTGACAATGCTTTCCCATAGAGTCTAATTAATTAAATAAGCCAATTAGTTCTGATACATTTTTTATTTATCCTTTTAGAAACTCCAGGGCCCTTGCAATTTCTCAAAGTTAAAGTTAAAATGTTGAGGTTTCAGAATTTGGTTTTGGAAAATTTTGTTAAATAACAAATGGCTTAAAACATTTCATTGAATAAGATCACAAATTACTACAAAATAAAACCAAAGTGACAAAGGGTTTTAAAGGCAGAGAGCACAAGAACTTATCATGAAATAAGTCTTTTAAACCAGTTATCTAGGGCCGGCCCGAGGCTCACTCAGGAGAGTGCGGTGCTGATAACACCAAGGCCACGGGTTTGGATCCTATATAGGGATGGCTGGTTGGCTCACTAGCTGAGCAAGGTGTTGACAACACCAAGCCAAGGGTTGAGACCCCCTTACTGGTCATCTTTAAAAAAAATAAAATAAAATAAATAAATAAACCAGTTATCTAAGGGACAAAGAAAACCTTTTACAATTTTACATCAAGAGCAGTTAAGTGAGAAGGCCTTTAGTAATCCTGTTTGATTAGTAAACCCAGGCAATGATGTGTGCTGATAAGAACATTTTTATACATTCAGGTTAGTAAATAGATGTCTGTTTATCAGAGAAAATTATACAAAGCCCAGTTTGAGTTTTAGCTATATTTACCAAATACATATTTATGGTTTCCCAGTCAAAAACTTGGTGTATTAGATCTATACACTTACCAGTTAATGCTAACTAAGGCCTATATGATATTTGGCATAGGTTTCTTTTCACTAGCCATTTCAGGTCCCGGGTTTCCACGTGGCATTTGGAGCCATGTGGAGCTTAAGACAGAGGTTGTATATACACAAAAGATATTGCTTATCCCAGCATGGCCAGGAGGCAGAGCTGAGGTAACAAGGAGACACACTTACCTAGAGACAAATTTAGGTAAAAGTTTTGAATCAAATTTTGAGAATATATTAATCAAAGCTTTAGAAGATTTAAGTCACGTGAACTTGAAATGTATACTTATTCATTTAAAGAGCGTGCATTAATTATAAGCCAATTTGGTACCTTGCACATACACAATTACACAAACAGACATGAACATATGGACATAACATACAGCTCACACACGCATATATGCAGATATAAACAAGAACAAACAAGGATCTTATAGGTTTTGATCAAGATGTAAAAAAAAAAAAAAAAAAAGCTCACCAGTGAAAGGACAGTCAGGATTAGATTGTGTTATTTCCAAAAGACTTATTGGTGAGGCATCACCTTACCTAAAAGAAAGCAAGAGAACAAATTTACATTGTAAAGCAAAGTATGCAAGCCTTTTCAAGAAGATGCAGAGAAGATTTTTTTCCTTTTAAGAAAATAGCATAGATTGTACAATAGGATTTTGTGAAGAAATACATAGATGAGACTAGAAGAGAATTTAGAAGTCTATGTAAGATAACCAGGTGGATGTCAGAACATTTGAACCATCTAGTTAAACAGGTAGATCTTAGTCTAGTTTTTATTTCTCAAACGGCTTACTGAGTTCAAGAGCTGAGCCCCCAATCAGAGATGAAACCATTTGACTCTCGAGGTTTTTAGGAGAAGAGCAGTAGACCCAAAAGGGGTCTTTTTGGTGCCACGGCTGCTATTCTTTATAAAACCCCAGGGTCTTTAGAGAAAAAGAGTAGCACATGCAGTTAAGAAAAGAACCACTGCTTTTAAGAGATGAGAGAAGCACCAAGCAGATAAGAAAGAAAAGCATGCTCAAACAATACCAACACTGTTAAGAAATGTTAACTTCTTTTACTTTAGATTGTCCAATTTAAAGTTTTCTCAGTCACTGGCAAAGATTAAGTTTTATCCTTTTTTGGTGACATAAACATGTCTTAGTTTTTTGTTAAGGTCTTGGATAGGTTTCAGAGCGACTTGACATAGATTCCTAGTTGTTAGGTGGGAAGCCTTAATGAGACCCATTGCATAATTAACCAATGACCAATTTTTTCTGAAATTTTTTATGTTAAGGTTCCCTTCCTTGGAGTATGAAGGACATGGTTTTTTAATATCCACTAACAGTTTTACAAGCTGCCATTCAGTTACTTACAGCCTGCTGCTCTAAGCAGATATTGGAGTTGTAATGTATGTTCAGTCTCCCCTTTCATTAATGAATTATCCATATTTTAAAAGTAAAGAGAAGGAAAAAAATATCTCCTGGGTTGAAAAGACCTAAATTTGACATGCCGCAAGCATGCAATCACTAATTGAAAGCCACATGTGATTCCCTTACTGGGATGCATCTTCCTTATTAGGGACTCCCTTGCCAGGATGAATCAGACGTCCTTTTCCTCTGCAATGCTTGCCAGGTCAGTCTCCGATCCATTGAGAATGTCCTCAAAGGGGGCACCATTTTGATGCTTTGCCCCCCATGGATTTGTCACCCCACTTCCCCTGGGTAATTGAGCCACAAAGGATTACTCAAATCCCATCTCTTCTGAGCAGTGAGAAGCCCCAAAGTGGTTAACTTCCCTGGAACCCTCAAGCGAGAGGCATCCCTTCATTGGTAAATTAAGCCCGAATTGAGGTTCTCTTCCTGCATTTATTTTCAGGACCAGGAATTTACAGGAAGAGAACACAGGTGGGTTTATAGTTTAACAATATAGGCTGGTAACTTTCAGTGAAACAAGCCAGATGACATTCCAGTAAGGCAAACAAGTGGTCCTATCAACAAAAGCTTGATCTTAGCAAACATTCCTTCTCTCTCTAGAAATTTTTCAGTATCTTTACATTTCAATCAGTAACTAGTCTGCCCTTGAGCCAGCAACCTTGCCATGCCACAAATCTTTATCTTACACCAGAGACTTCAAAGCCTGAGGAAAGTTGCCAGTCTTCCACAAGGTCAATATTTGAAACTGCATGGTTTTGGAAAAATGGGCCCTGTGAAGTACATTTGCTTTATACTATATTCCACAGTTAAAACCTAAATACCTGTTCAGGGTCACTGATTAGTATAAGAGGGTATCAATGAGGTGGTCCAAAACTAGACATAAGCCAAAGCCAGGACCCCAGGGCCTTAAGGTAAATCCCAAGGTTGCCCTCTGTGAGCCTTTGGGCAGCACAGCCAACCAGCCACACAGGCACTGGGTCCAACTGACATACTTGGACCCCTGGGTGTGATAGGTGGCACCTGGACCATTTTCAGGTCAGCTTAGCTACACAGTGAATCCTCACAGACTCTTGTGGGAGTCCATCTGTGAGATACCAAGGCCAGAAGTCTCTACCTCCAAACCTACCACGGGGCGACAGTTTTAAACATGTCTGGCAGCTCCCTGGTAAATTAGTGGTTAAATTAGGATGGGGAATAGGATGGTCAGGACAACACATTCTAAATCAAAACATTATAAGAAAGTACAGATTGGTGTTGTTGGGAAAAATAGGAAAATGTCAGGGCCCCTGAGATGTTCAGAACCTTGCCGAGCATTTGCTGTAAATATCCTCACGTGTTCCTCGTTACTATTTAATGTAAGTTGCGTATGGGCACCCAGGTGTCCAGGGTTGTGAACTTAACTATAAAAGACTAATAGCTCTGATCCACAGTGCTTCTCAGAACTCTCAGAGAAGCCACTAGGATAGTTGCTCGTAGTTCTGAATAAAACCCATTCATTTTTCTATACCTACAGCTCCCAGAACCTTTTTTTCCTATCACCTAGCTCACAGACCTGCGTTTGGAGGGTTTGTAACCCAATCTGTGCAACAGACCGGAGGGGTCTGTAAGCCCTAGCTTTACAAGTGGTGTAGTCAACAGGATATCTGAGCAGGTACAGGAGCCAAAAGCCCCTTGCAGAGGGAGGAAATGTGGCCCCTCCTGAATATGTTGTGCCCTCTGGCCACTTTCCTGGTGACTGGAATCTGGTTGCTGCTTGCTACACTACAAGTCAACATAGACCAGGCACTCCTTGAGGCAGTGCAGCCTCGGAGAGCCCCTTGGGAGGGGGAGGAAATATGGCTACCCTTGACTATATGGTGCCTGGGGGCCACTTTTCTGCTTACCGGAGCCTGGCTACTGCTCACTATGATACAAACTAATTGAGATTTAAAGAAGGAAGCAGAGCTGTTGGAAGCACAGATAACCTTTCTGGAGGATGACGTGTTGCAACTGGGCACCCCTGCCTCTCACACCTGGAAGAACGACAAACGCAGTGGTGAGTAGGAGGAGACTTTGCATCTCAAGGCATGACCTGTTCTGCACCAGAAACTGAAACACAAGCAGCCTATAGGACCAGGTGGACAACTGCAGGTGATCCCCAGATGACTGAATTCACTACCTATGTCCCATATACCCAGGTTGAAAGAGTTGATTTAGGGAGACAGTTGTAGCAGAAACAGGGGGAGCCCCTAGCTGCTTGGTTGCTGTCGATATGGGACCTAGGGGTGGATAGTGTGATATGATCTGGTGAGATGGAAAAATTGGCCTCCATCACCATGCACCAGTCCCTGAGGCAGCGGCTACAGAATAGCCACGGATATGCACAAGGGTCAGGTAATCACTCCTTAATGGAATGGGTGAGCACAGCTGCCCGAGCCATGTGGGCAAATGTGGGAGAACTGCCCCAAACTGTGAGCAAATGGCAAACTTATACTGACTTGGTTCAAATACTTTGAGAGCTGGGGATGTGGCTATCCATGTTTAATGTGAACACCCATGGCCCAGACAATGAAAACTTTACAGGCAGCATGAGAGACATAGTGCTGCAAAATACTCTATCAATGTCCTTTGGGCCACTGATGGCCATACTGGCCCCATACATTAGTCGTCCTATACATGAGGTAACAACCATGGTAGCAAGCCTGGGTGAAGTAGAGGAGAAAAGACAAGCAAAAAGGTCCAGAAGGTGGCTAAGACCCATCTCCCTAAGAAATGCTCAGGATCTTATCCTGAGAGGACCAAGCAAGACTAGCTGTAAGCAGATGTGACTTGCCTTGCTTGCAGCAGGGTTTGATAGCAAGAGAATTGACTGGCAGCCAAATGTGGTCCCAATTGCCTTGTAGCAGCAATTACTCCCCGAACAGCATTTTACTAAATGTCCAGAAACAGGTAGCAAGGTGCGCTCTACCCCTTAAAAATGATGAGGTACTTACTGTCATGTGCATCCATTGACAAAGTGCCTACCTGCTGGGTCGACATCGCCGCGTTGCAGACATTCCACTTGACCATCCCTCCTGCTCAAGGCAGCACACGGTCTTCCAATATCGGCTTGTGCATTACACACACACTGATGGCAGAGCTGGCCAGGGGTGAAGCCCCACATTATTGAGCTCGGCTCAGGTGACGGAACATTCTTGAACAACAAATGTATTGAGCCACAGAGGCACTATGAGCTGAAAGAAAAGGATGTGCTTAGATTTGGGTTCAGTAGCTGGGAGTATTTCTTACTCCAAGAGTCATCAGACACTTCTGAGGTGGACAGAAAAGAGGAGGACGTCGGCAAGGAGTAGTAAGTGTCTGACAGCTGGAAAACTAAGGAACCAGCCAAACTGCCTGATACCTTTGCCTTCCTGGAAGGCTTTGGGAGTGACCCAAAGGGCATTGTGGTGCTGTTTGTAATGACTCTTGCTGCCTTGAGTCTTTCCTCTGTTGCTGACCCACTTAGGTGATGGTTTAAGAACACTGACTTCTGTTTTATTGAACTATTTTCTGTGGCACACCAGCCACATGCCTGTGGACATTTGTTTCAGAACAGTCTCAATCATGACACACTGTGTATTAGAAGAAGCACCGTGGCTTCAGTTGCTTTCAGAACTGCTGCCTAGGAAACTAGGAACCCTTGGTTAAAGGGGAATTGTGACTTGTTCTCTTTGTACAGTTACTTTATTTATATACTTGCGAAGTTTGTGGACCAGGTGGTTTTGTTTGGGGGGTAAATCCCTGAGAAGAGAATCTTCTTGAGCTTTGGTTATCACCAACACAGACTCCAGTATATACCAAAGTTTTGACTTGGTTGAGCTCATGAGTCATAGAAGCTGATTTCACACTTACTTTTTTGGGCAGTGGAAATATAATACGTAACCTCGTTATCGACTATTTAACTTAAACAGAGGCTTTATGGCTCCTGCCAAAGCATATGATGTACAGAAAGACCATGGCTGCTCCCATAGGTGCAGAATTAATGTCACAAAAGGCTGAAATGGGTTGTGGATCTATTTCCTATGAGAGGACTCCTGACTTCTCTGGGGATCCTGTACATAACATTGACCATCTTATCTGTGTTAAATTTTGCATTTTTATTCAAAGTTTATCTCCTGTTTTTCTTTGGGAAATACACTGGCACTTATATAGTCATTACTTTCTTCTAAACATTTGTATATTTGTAATTTAGATTTTTCTACACATTACCTCTTTTTAAAAAGTTGTCAAGAGATGTTATATTTATGCTCACAAGGCTGAAAAGCTGAGGAATCAGTGCTTTCTAATTTCCACCACAAAAATATCATAAGTAGGAAAGACAACTTATGCACAAAGAAAGATGAAAGACAAGGTCATTTGCAGCACATACGCTGGCCTGGTTCCAAAGGAAGTTACAAATGCAGATGACACAGACCAGCAGAGACCAGAAGAAGAAGCTATTAAAGAGATAACAGAAAAGACCCGAGCAGCCTTAGAGAAATCCGTATGGCAGAAGGTTGCCACATCCAGGCCACTGGGCACAGCTGATAAACTGGCTCCAGCTCAGTATATCTGCTACAGCCCAGCTCAGCAAGGAGCGGCTTTCAGCTCTGGAGCCACACAGAGGGTTATTCGGATGGCAGAAATGCAGACAGATCCCATGGAGCCTCCAAGGTTTAAGACTAACAAGAAAATTCCCCGGGGACCACCTTCTCCTCCTGCACCTGTCATGTGTTCCCCTAGCACACAGATGGCTGGAAGGGAACAGCAAGAGTAGAAGATTCCTCCCTGTATTTCTAACTGGAAAAACGCAAAGGGTTACACGATCCCACTGGACAAACGTCTGGCTGCGGATGCGAGAGGACTACAGACAGTACACATCAGTGAGAAGTTTGCCAGACTCACCCAAGCCCTCTCCATGGCTGATCGCAAGGCTCGGGAAGCTGTGGAAATGCGTGCCCAGGTAGAGAGAAAGATGGCTCATAAAGCGAAGGAGAGACGTGAAGAGAAACTCAGAGAAATGGCCCAGAAAGCCAGGGAGAGGAGAGCTGGGACCAAGCCCCATGTGGAGAAGGAGGAGGGGGAGGCACACGAGAGGCAGGAAATCCGGCATGACAGGCGAGAAGAGAGACAGCGTGCCCGGAACCTTCCCACAGCAGCACTAGAGAAGAGGCCGAAAGGACAGAGAAGGGAAACTCGGGACGTGACCGAAGTCATTGCTCTCAGTATGGCCAATCCTCGCACGTCCAGTGAAGTTCAGTACGACCACAGGCTCTTTGACCGATCCCAAGGGGTGGACAGTGGGTTTGCAGGTGGACAAGATGAAATGTACAATGTTTATGATCGAGCCTGGAGAGGTGGTCAGGGTGTGGCCCAGATCATTTACAGGCCCAGCCAAAATCTGGACAAGGACGTGTGTGCTGATGACCTAGAAGCCAGAATAAAGACCAACAGATTTCTTCCCCACCAGGAGGTTTCTGCTTCAGACCGAAGGCAGAGAGGCCGAGAAGGACCAGTTCAGTTTGAGGAAGACCCTTTTGGTTTGGACAACTTTTTGGAAGAAGCCAAACAGCACGGGGCCTCTAAGAGACCCTCAGAGAGCAGCCGCCCCCGGGAACGTGAGCACGAAAGCAAGAGGAGGAGGAAGGAAGAGACGCACATCTCTTCCAAGTCAACGGACTATCAGCCAGAAACCTGAGGATGCGAATCCCAGGGGGGCAGAGTTTGTAAAGCCTCAGGATGAAAACCCAGTCTGGGTGCCAGATTCCAGCGCTTCTTTATATCACGGCAGAAAGGGGCACTAGAACTTTCTATTTTGAATTATTTAATTTTCTACAAAGCATAGGTTGTGTTTGTGCTTCC
>NW_007726800.1:26101-29333 GCF_000696425.1 Galeopterus variegatus
CCAGTCTGTATGTGGGATCCGAACCCTCGGTGGGAGCGCCGCCACGCTTCCCAAGCGGCACACTGTAGCAGTGTGCCACTGGGCCGGCCCAGAAATGTACAATGTTTATGATTGAGCCTGGAGAGGTGGTCAGGGTGTGGCCCAGATCATTTACAGGCCCAGCCCAAATCTGGACAAGGACGTGTGTGCTGATGACCTAGAAGGCAGAAGAAAGACCAACAGATTTCTTCCCGACCAGGAGGTTTCTGCTTCAGACCGAAGGCAGAGAGGCCGAGAAGGACCAGTTCAGTTTGAGGAAGACCCTTTTGGTTTGGACAACTTTTTGGAAGAAGCCAAACAGCACGGGGCCTCTAAGAGACCCTCAGAGAGCAGCCGCCCCAGGGAACGTGAGCACGAAAGCAAGAGGAGGAGGAAGGAATAGACGCACATCTCTTCCAAGTCAACGGACTATCAGCCAGAAACCTGAGGATGCGAATCCCAGGGGGGCACAGTGTGTAAAGGCTCAGGATGAAAACCCAGTCCGGGTGCCAGATTCCAGCGCTTCTTTATATCACGGCAGAAAGGGGCACTAGAACTTTCTACTTAGACATTTCATTTGGTTCAAAGAGTGGGTTGTGTTTGTGCTTCCCCTGCCTTTTTTCTTTTATAGGACACACTGCCCCACACACGAACTTAAGACCATTTCCCGTTGTGGAGCTCTGGTAGTTGGGGTCAGTCTGTTGATAAGAGCAACTGCTTCCGAGTAGAGTCACCCCTCAATGAGCAGGATCATGTACCCATACTACAACTGTCCTGCCCAGTGAATTCTCCCCCTATTGGGCTCTGTGTTAATTTCAAGTAGAGATAATGAGCTCTTGCTTAGTGCAGCAATTTGATTCAAATAAAAACATTCTGACAAAAAAATAAAGTTTATCATTAATGATAAAAATGTGTTGTGTCGGAGGTTACGTGAGTGTAACAGGAGATGTTCTCATGGGAAGAAACCAGTTCACTTGCCTAGTGCCAAGTTCCTGACCTGGGAGCACATGGAAGCCTGCACATGAGGTTCCCAGGCTCCTGAGCCCAGCAGATGCCAGGCTCTCCCGAACATCGGTGATCGCTACCCCAGGCAGGAACCACCTATTTCAAAAGATATGCAAGCTTGGCAGAAGTATGTTATTTCACACAGGATAAAGACCCCTGGGAAAAAAGAAAAACAAAAACTGAAGTCATCAGAAAGAGACTTCCCACTGTAGTCATCAAAATTCATCCTTCCGGACCGGCCCATGGCTCATTCGGGAGAGTGTGATGCTGATAACACCAAGGCCCCGGTTTGGATCCCATATAGGTATGGCCGGTTTGCTCACTGGGAGAGCGTGGTGCTGACAACACCAAGTCAAGGGTTAAGATCCCCTTACTGGTCATCTTTTTTAAAATAAAAAAATATCCATCCTTCAGATAGTCCCCAAAGATGTTTCTGTTGCTACTTTGTGCTGGCCTCAGCACCCTGGGAAGAAATGCTGTGATTAGGAGAGACAGGTTAACCAGTCATGCAAATAAAGGTAAAATTCTTCATCACAAAAAAAGAGTCCCCAGAGAGGCAGTGATATTTGTCCCATCCCTGAAGTGGGCTGAGGCGAGTCCTTTGGCACCACTTAGTGGCCTTGAGGCACAACAGCAAACATTGATGAGTTGCCCAGGGAAGCCGTAGTATTCTGAAGTCCATCCCCACCCTAGGAAGATCCTGTGCACATGGTGACAATGCGACCTCTGCCTTTATAATTCAACCCATGTCCCAGGAAAGGGACACAGACTGATAGGGGTTGAAAAAGACCCCAAAGTTTCACATATTAGAAACATCATCATAGTCATGTTTGAGCCAAGAGGGTAGAACCTCCTATCAAGGTTCCTATAAATTGGGGCCCTTTAAGACATGACTCGATTGTGAGGACTGTGTTAGTAAATGGATCGACCCATTCACACAGCAATGGGTGTGGTTCTGTTGGCTTTAAGAGGAGCAAGTGAGGAGGTTTACTCACTCCCTCAGCGATCCTCACCGTGTAACACTCTGCATTGTTGTAGAGCCACCACCAAGGACAGGGACCTCACTCGATGTCTCCACTCATCTTTGGACTTCCCAGCCTCCAAAACCATAAGAAATGAAACATCCTTACACATTCCTCACTTTCAGGTGTTTCTGCTATAAGCAGAGATGGACTGACACACATCACCCTTTGAGATGAGGGGGGGGGAAAGCTTAAACTTGAGTCTTGAGAGTAAGAGACTGCCTGCTCTGGCTCATAAGACAACACAGCAGCCACCCCCAGCCTCCGAAAGCAGAGCTTCCGGGACTGATGTCCAGGGACCCTGCAGCCTGGGACACACCCACCCTCACTTTGCCGTCAGAGGGTCAGCAAGAGAAAGAGGTGTGACCTCCCCAGGTAACTACTGGGGTCACTGTGCACAGAAATGTCTGCTTTCCTATGTGACACTCATCTTCCCAAGTTGTGATGTTTAAAGTAAGGCAATTCATAACTGAAGCCAAAATGTTGAAGTTATTTTAGATATTACTTTAGTTATACTAAGTTTCCATTCACATTGTCAGAGCTAGGGCTCCAACCCTTCAAACCCATTGTACCGACTGGATCACCAGACCCCTCACATACCAAGCTGGGTCCCCAGACCCTTCCCATGCAGGTAAATGCTAGGTAATTGGGAAAGATTCTGGGAGCTGTTGGCAGACAACACAAGCTCAGACCTCAGCTTCCTCACTGGAAGCATCTTACAGTACCGGCGGTGGCGGTGGCCTTGCAGAGGGTCCGGGGGCATTAGCAGCAGCAGCAGCCTCCAGCAGCAGTAGTGGCCTCCCCCAAGCCCCCCCTTCCCCCGATATTCTGACGATGGGAATCGCCGTGGATCAGAGCCACTCATCTTTATTCTTAAGTCCACAACCCAGGACACCTGGGTGCACATGCGCACTTGCACTAGATGATTAACAAGGAACACCTGAGCACAAGTGCCCAATTACATCAAATGCTTGGCAAGGTTCTGAATATCAGATGGGCTCTGACCATTTTTTCTATGTTTTCCCAACGTGATGTCAGAACATCTGTTACATAAAGTTGTACCATGTTGGGGAAGGCATAGCTGTGGAGGAGGAAAAGGTCAGTTATGACAGAGCAGGAAGGCTCTGATAAAGTGTACGAAGGAGTCCTCCCAGAAGTCACTTCCTAAGACGGCTTCCTCATCCATT
>NW_007726800.1:29633-36316 GCF_000696425.1 Galeopterus variegatus
GCAAGGTTCTGAATATCAGATGGGCTCTGACCATTTTTTCTATGTTTTCCCAACGTGATGTCAGAACATCTGTTACATAAAGTTGTACCATGTTGGGGAAGGCATAGCTGTGGAGGAGGAAAAGGTCAGTTATGACAGAGCAGGAAGGCTCTGATAAAGTGTACGAAGGATTCCTTCCAGAAGTCACTTCCTAAGACGGCTTCCTCATCCATTCAAGGTACAATGCTCTCATCCTATCCCTCATCTTCATGGCCCAGAGCCCACCTCTGGGCACCCATGGCTCTGTCCACATTCCTAGGAGGCCAGGCTGGTGCCTCCACCAGCAAGCTCTGAGCCCCGATGGACCACTTTGAAAAGCAGCACAAGTGATAACCACCTGTGGCCGGACACCGGACGAGCATGAACCCGCTCTTCCCTCCCTTCCACCCCTCAGCCTTCATTCCCTCGGGTCTCCCCATCTGGGTTCATCCAGCACTCATGCGGCCGGTGAGTCTTCCTGGAGCCCATCTCAGCTGAGACTGAGTTTCCAACCTTTCGAGCTGATCATGTGGTCTCTAAAATAAAAAATCCATGTTTACTTTTGATTCAGTGAGACAAAAACAAATGGGAAATGCTTTCACTATATAGGCGTAGACCCACAAGTTGTCTCAAAAATTCTTCACACTCACTTTTTCCTACAAGAAAAGGAAGCGATGGAGGGAGTTCTTTCTACAGAGCATTCCCCTCTCAGCAGGAAGAGATGAGGAAGTGAAAGAATGTGGACAGAGACAGCCTACTTTGGAAGTCCAGAACCCCATAAAACTGATGGCAGAGCTGACAGATGTTTGCCAAGAACAGCTTCAATGTTAGCATTTTAATACTACAAAATATCCTGGCAATGACATATGCAGCCAGACAGCAAGCAATCGGATAGCCTAAAGAGCCGCTTAATGTAATGATTGTGTCAAATCCCTGCCACCTGCTGGAAGCAAAGGATCTCACTGTCTACAAGAAGAAGCCCTGATGCTTAATACAAAGTCCTTGTTTTCCACTGCAAGTGTTAAATCAGTGTTGATTCTTCAGTCACAATTCACATGGTTGAAAGTTCAAACAGCCGGACTTACTTGTCCACAGAAAGGACCCTGGTGAAGTTAGAAAAAAACTGGTGGACCTATGAAATTGCCATGGAGGCCCTACCCAGCCTACACCCCCATCAGCGTGACCACGGTCCAGCCCCCAGCACACCAGACACTCAGGTGCACAATCCTGGGCATGAGGCTGGAGGCCGGCAGGGGACGCTAGAGGCAAGTTACAGTTCCTAGGCCTCAGGGACAACCCACCCTCTCCGTCTCGAAGTGCAAGGCATTGATTACTCTTCAGCCTCCTTCCCAACAGCTGTATCTGATGGATTTTAGTCTGATCAAGATCTTACAGGATGAAGTCTTTTGCAATATATACTCAGCATCTCCTTCCCAGGGAGCTCGACTGCACCACTGCCATGAAGCATCACCAGCCTGAGACTCAGCGGGTTCCATGGGGGGGAAGATGTCAGACTGGCGCTGTCCTCAGCCATGGCCCACCTGGGCTCACCAGCAGCTTCGGGATGGTTTGCCAGCAGAACTCTCAGCCTGCCAGGAGCACAGCACATTTCATCACAGCACCTCTCGTGACCTGACAGCTGCTATAGGATTCCATTTCCCCAGGTGGTAGGACATGGGTCTAGGGACCGAGGAGTAGAAGTTTGTCTCTCCCCGTTGGCCCCAGTACATTTCTGGGTATTTAAGCCTTCCATCCCAACAAGTCAAGTCCAGAAATCTAACAGTCCTAGTTCTAGATGTCTCCACAGGGGACTTGCGGTAATGCCACATCATTTCGAGCTTCTTCTGCCAGGAGACCAGGGAGAGTTGCTGCTGCGTGAAAAAGCAAAGGGTAGCACATGGAGCTCACAAGAATCACTGTGCACTTCTGTGATTCCATGCATACAGTCAGGTGTAACTAGACTGTCACAGACAATGTGGTCTAGAGAGGCGACTGGGGGATCAGGCTTCTTAGGAATGAAGATCTTGGTCACCCAAACAAGCAAGTTAGACTTGTGCAAGTGCTGAGTGGGTGTGAGAGACCCGAGCAGTGATGCTAGAAGGAGGCAGTGAAGGTCTAGAACGTCTTGGCCTGGCAGCCCTCAGACCAGCTGCAGCAGCAGCGTTGCGGTTACAGCTGCCCATGACTCGCAGCCCTGGTGCTTTGCCTCTCGGGTTTTCCTATGCACAACAGCTCACTGTGCAGCTGTGAGGAGCGTGGGTATGCTGGAGGAGAGTGCCAGCTGATCCTTGGGTTCTTGGGGTGGCCCCAAGTCGAAGCCCATGGGGCTCAGCCACTTCCATCCACTGTGGGACTCCTCACATGGGTTCCATTTGCTCCAGAGCTCCTCGGTGGGCTGGCAGAAACTGTCAGGATGGCACTGTGGTCTTCCAGCTTCCCTGTGCAGAGTTCTACATATTTTGAATTCCTATGTCCCTCAGCATCTCCTTCCTAGACAGTTCCATGGTACTGCCACCACTGCACATCAGTGGCAGTGGAGTCCATATGACCCTGAGGGTGGGCAGCAGTCTGATGTGTGAGGGCCTCCGCTCTAGCCCACCTGGAACATATTGGCCCCTCCTGGTAAGAGGTGGTGGTTATCACGAGGATAGGGACCCACACTGACATAGCCTCGTGTTTTTTGGTACCGAGCATGGGTCCTGTGGGTGCCTGTCTGAGTCCTGCCCATTCCGTGAGTCTCAGTCATTAGGCTCCTTCTCAAAGTTTGAATCCGACACTGCATCAGGCTTCCAAAGTGTTTCATGAGAGAATCAACATCCAAAATAAGAATGTGTATGTCTCCACATCAGAAAAGCTGGGCATACTTCTTCTTAAGAAGTGAGAGGTTTTAGGTACGTGAAGATATTGCCACTCTCTCAGCATCACGCACGTGACCACATTCTAGACTCACTAATTAAGAACATAGGGGAGAAAGGTCACGTTCCACAAGTGAATTGAGTGGCAGTAGCCACAGGTGAAGCCTTTCTAGACATTCTGTAGAGACATGACTTGGACCCTTTTTATGGCCGTCCTTGTCCATCTCTGGTCAAGAAAACCGACTGTGCCTGCCTTTGCTGACCATTTATGATGCCCTCAAGCTGTCAGCAAAACTGTAATATTTGCCAAGGTTTTAGAAATGACTAGTGTTTCTCTTGTCCCTCAAACTTCTGATGATGCCTGACCCTCACAATCGTGACTTGGTTTTCTGGCGCCAAGCTCCCAACCTTATTTCCGGTGTCATCTGACAGACTCTTCTAATCAGAAGCAGTTGACTTTCAAATTGGACCATCAGCTTTAGCAGAAGATTAGATCAACAGCAGAGGATCTGTGAGCAGAAAGGCCACTTCTAGGACCTCTCAGGAACCTACCAGTTGAAGTGCCAACGTGGACCACTGGACACGCTTAACCAGTGTTTCATGTGTATAAAGTGTCTCACTGAGAGCTTCAGACTGTGTTCAGGTGACCACGGGTAATATAGAGCTAAGCAGCAAGCCTGCACTCAGGATTTCATAGTACAGCCCTATGCATTAAGTGCTCTCACAAAATCAGATTCAGAACCAAGTTCAGGTGTGGTGTCTGCGGCCTTACAGACTGTGATCTGTCCCACTGACCTTTCTCAGTTTGTAGAGAAGAGTAATCATTTGGCATCACAATCCTTCCTCATTATTGTATGACAATTTTACTCCGACATTTGCCAGATAAGGTTTTAAAATTTTGGTTCTCACGTCACGCTTTTGATTTCATATTATGTAAAAATGTCTCCGACATCTCTCATTTCCTGTCGTTTTACAACCCGCACTGACCTTTCATGTAATGGTGCTGTGCAAGGAAAAGTTTGGTATTCAGGATCCCTACTAAGGGAAAGGGAATGAGTGGGGAATCAGCATAAGTGGCTGTAAAGGCTTCTCCAACTGCACTGTGTTGCCTCAGGAACACCCTGCCATGTGCTGGCATCAGGCTGCCCGGGCTCCATGTGCATTTGCTCTTCACTGCTTCTGGCTGACCAGGCTCCATGTGCATTTGCCCTTCACTGCATCTGGCTGACCGGGCTCCATCTGCATTTGCTCTTCACTGCATCTGGCTGACCGGGCTCCATCTGCATTTGCTCTTCACTGCATCTGACTGAACGGGCTCCATGTGCATTTGCTCTTCACTGCATCTGACTGACTGGGCTCCATGTGAATTTGCTCTTCACTGCATCTGACTGGGTTCTGTATGAGTTTTCTCTTCACTGCATCTGACTGACCGGGCTCCGTGTGCATTTGCTCTTCACTGCATCTGACTGGGTTCTGTATGAGATTTCTCTTCACTGCATCTGACTGATTCTGTTCCGTGTGCATTTGCTCTCACGGCATCTGACTGATTGAGTTCGATGTGCATTTGCTCTTCACGGCATTTGACTGATTCTGTTCCGTGTGCATTTGCTCACATGGCATCTTACTGATTGAGTTCCATGTGCATTTGCTCTCACGGCATCTGACTGATTGAGTTCCGTGTGCATTTGCACTGAAGACATGAGCAAATGCACACGGAACTCAATCAGTCAGATGCATGAACTGATGCGATTATCCCGTGATAAAAGCGGGGTCTGGAGCTCACCAGTCCTCAGTTCTTTCCCGCAGCCGAGAACACAGAATGAAGGAGGGCGACAGCCAGCGAGAGCGGGAGATCCGGCAAAGGCACTGTCTCGGGGACTTGGTGACAGTCACGGCGATGGTGGTGGAGAAGCAGGAGCACCTCAGTCCGCAAGCTGAGTGGCCTGCCCTCCGCCATCCAGATGTCCCCCGGGGTGGCCGCTCCCTTCCCACCGACAAGCCTGGCCGCCCTGGCCACCACAGGGTCCGAGCCCGGGTGGTTAGCCGGTCCCCAGTCAAAAAGAAAAGCAAGTCTTCAGGGAGAAGCAAGTCTCCCGGGAGTAGGAGAAGCCGGAGTCCCCACCACTCAGCAGTCACTGTGAAGCAGGAACGTGAGGACCACCCCCGAAGAGGATGGGCGGATGGGCAGCACCGGGAACCCGCAGAACAGGAGCACAGGAGAGCTAGGGACAGTGACCCGGACAGACGGCACGGCCATTCCCACCGAAGGACAGCCTCGAAAAAGAGGCCCGGGCGCGGGCAGGTGCAGGATCGTGACATGCAGACCCCACAAGCTCAGGAGGAAGAGCGGGAGTGGTGTCACGCAACACGCCAGGAGCATTGCCAGAAGAAGGAAGCTCGTGGGACACGTGATGACTCTCCGGAGGTGTCCCCTCCACCTGGTGGCAACAATAAAGAAAAAGAGGTGCCCACTGAAGAAAAACCCAGGTCTGAGCTGTCTGGGGCACTTCTTGAAGACACCAACACGTTCAGGGGTGTAGTCATTAAGTATAGCGAGCCCCCGGAAGCACGTATCCCCAAAAGACGGTGGCGGCTCTACCCCTTTAAACACGATGAGGTTCTTCCCGTCCTGTGTGTCCATCGACAAAGCGCCTACCTGCTGGGTCGACATCGCCGCGTCGCAGACATTCCACTTGACCATCCCTCCTGCTCGAAGCAGCACGCGGTCTTCCAGTGTCGCCTTGTGCATTACACCCGTGCTGATGGCACTGCTGGCTGGGGGGTGAAGCCCTACATTATTGACCTCGGCTCAGGAAACGGAACATTCTTGAACAACAAACGTATTGAGCCACAGAGGTACTATGAGCTGAAAGAAAAGGATGTGCTTACATTTGGGTTCAGTAGCCGGGAGTATGTCTTACTCCATGAGTCATCGGACACTTCTGAGGTGGACAGAAACGAGGAGGACGTCTGCGAGGAGCAGTAAGTGTCCGACAGCTGGAAAACTAAGGAACCACCCAAACTGCCTGACACCTTTTCCTGCCTGGAAGGCTTTGGGATCAACCCAAAGGGCACTGTGGTGCTCTCTGTAATGCCACCTACTACCTTGTGGCATTCCCTTGTTGCGGACCCACTTATGTGATGTTTTAAGAACACTGACTTCTGTTTGGAACTTTTTTCTGTGGCACACCAGCCACACGCCTGTGGACATTTGTTTCAGAACAGTCTCAATTATAATGCACTGTGTTTTAGAAGAAGCATTGTGGATTCAGTTGCTTCCAGATCTGCTGCCTAGGAAACTACGAACCCTTGGTTAAAGGGGAATTGTGACTTGTTCTCTTTGTACACTTACTTTATTTATATACTTGTTAAGCTTGTGGACAAGGTGGTTTTGTTTGGGGGGCAAATCCCTGAGCACAGAATCTTATTAAGCTTTGGTTATCACCAACACACCCTCCAGTATATACCAAAGCTTTGATCTGGTACAGCTCAAGATTCATAGAAGCTGATTTCACACTTAGTTTTTTGGTAGGTGGAAATTTAATACATAACCTCATTATCGACTGTTTAACTTAAACAGATGCTTTATGGCACCTGCCAAAGCATCGGATGTATACGAAGATCATGGCTGCTCCCATAGGTGCTGATTTAATGTCACAAAGGCTGAAATGGGTTGTGGATCTATTTCCTATGAGAGGACTCCTGACTTCTATGGGGATCTTGTACATAACATTGACCATCTTATCTGTTATTAAATTTTTCATTTTTATTCAAATTTTATCTCCTGTTTTTCTTTGGGAAATACACTGG
>NW_007726800.1:37065-78689 GCF_000696425.1 Galeopterus variegatus
AGATAACAGAAAACACCCGAGAAGCCTTAGAGAAATCCGTATGGCAGAAGGTTGCCACAGCAAGGCCACTGGGCGCAGCTGATAAACTGGCTCCCGCTCAGTATATCCGATACAGCCCCGCTCAGCAAGGAGCGGCTTTCAACTCTGGAGCCACACAGAGGGTTATTCGGATGGCAGAAATGCAGACAGATCCCATGAAGCCTCCAAGGTTTAAGACTAACAAGAAAATTCCCCGGGGACCACCTTCTCCTCCTGCACCAGTCAGACCACCTTCTCCTCCTGCACCTAGCAGACAGATGACTGTAAGGGAACAGCGAGAGTGGAAGATTCCTCCCTGTATTTCTAACTGGAAAAATGCAAAGGATTACACGATCCCACTGGACAAACATCTGGCTGAGGATGCGAGAGGACTACAGACAGTACACATCAGTGAGAAGTTTGCCAGACTCACCCAAGCCCTCTCCATGGCTGATCGCAAGGCTCAGGAAGCTGTGGAAATGCGTGCCCAGGTAGAGAGAAAGATGGCTCATAGAGCGAAGGAGAGACGTGAAGAGAAACTCAGAGAAATGGCCCAGAAAGCCAGGGAGAGGAGAGCTGGGACCAAGACCCATGTGGAGAAAGAGGAGGGGGAGGCAGAAGAGAGGCAGGAAATCCGGACTGACAGGTGAAAAGAGAGACAGCGTGCAAAGGACTAATATCCAGAATATATAAAGAACTCAAACAACTTTACAGGAAAAATAAAAGCAAGGAAAATATAGGAGAAACCCTTCAGCAAATAGGGCTGGGCACAGACTTCATGAATATGACCCCAAAAGCATGGGCAACCAAAGGAAAAATAAACAAATGGGACTATATCAAACTGAAAAGTTTCTGCACAGCAAAAGAAACAATTAACAGAGCTAAAAGACAGCCAACAGAGTGGGAGAAAATATTTGCAAAATACATGTCTGACAAAGGACTAATATCCAGAATATATAAAGAACTCAAACAACTTTACAAGAAAAAAACAAGCAACCCAATTAAAAAATGGGCAAAAGAGCTAAGTAGGCATTTCTCTAAAGAAGATATGCAAATGGCCAACAGTCATATGAAAAAATGCTCAACATCACTCAGCATCCGGGAAATGCAAATCAAAACCACACTGAGATACCATCTCACCCCAGTTAGGATGGCCAAAATCCAAAAGATGCTGAAAGATAAATGCTGGTGTGGTTGCGGAGAAAAAGGAACTCTCTTACATTGTTGGTGGGAATGCATAATGGTGCAACCCCTATGGAAAATGGTTTGGAGGTTCCTCAAACAGTTGCAGATTGATCTACCATATGACCCAGCTATTTCACTGCTGGGAATATATCCAAAGGAATGGAAATCATCAAGTCGAAGGTTTACTTGTTTCCCAATGTTCATTGCAGCACTCTTCACAATAGCCAAGAGCTGGAATCAGCCCAAATGTCCATCATCGGATGAGTGGATACGGAAAATGTGGTATATCTACACAATGGAATACTACTCAGCTATAAAAACGAATGAAATACTGCCATTTGCAACAACATGGATGGACCTTGAAAGAATAATATTAAGTGAAACGAGTCAGGCAGAGAAAAAGAAATACCACGTTTTCACTTATTGGAGGGAGCTAAAGGTGAATGAATCAATTCACACACACACACACACACACACACAACAACAACAACAACAAAAGAAAAAAACTGGGGGGTGGGGGAGAGGAAGATATAACAACCACAATTTTTTTTTTGAAGTTCTTACAACAAGCAAATGGAGGGGACACACTTGGGTGGGAGGAGGGAGAGGGAGGAGGGAGGGAGGTTTCTGTGATGGGACACAATAATCAACTACATTGTATATTGACAAAATAAAAATTCAAAAAAATAAAAATAAAAAAATAAAATAAAATTATAACTAAAAAAAAAAAAAAATCAGATTCAGAACCAATTCGGGGCTGGTGTCTGCGGCCTTACAGACTGTGATCTGTCCCACTGACCTTTCTCAGTTTGTAGAGAAGAGTCATCGTTTGGCATCGGAAACCTTCCTCATTATCGTACAACAATTTTACTCCTCCCTTATGCCAGATACTGTTTTAAAATTGTGGTTCCCACGTCAAGCTTCCACTTTTGTGTTCCATAAAAATGTCACGGTGGGTCTCCAATTTCCTGTCACTTCAAAATCCCCACTGCCCTTTCACGTAGTGGTGCTGTCCAAGGAAAACTTTCACATTCGGGATCGCTACTAGGGGAAAGAGAAAGAGTGGGGAATCAAATGAAGTGGTTTAAAAGGCCTCTCCGACTCTGTCATTGTACCTCGGGAATGCCCTGTCATGTGCCGGCTCCTGACTGATGGAGTTGTGTACGCATTTCCTGTTCACTGATGCGATTATCCCGTGATAAAAGCAGGGTCTCAGGACTGGCTGGTTCAGTTCATAAGAACGAGGGGCTGAGCACGGCAAGGTCAAGCGTGGGATCCCTGTTCCAGGCAGCTGCCAACAACAAAGAAAATGTTAGGTGTGATCAGAACGTCACCACAGTGTCCTCGTGCTCCAAGAGCCACAAGTCCAGGAAGGCCTTAGAGCCAGGGTGCCTGCACAGTGCTGGCCACTTCCTTTCCACTGCTGGTCACCTGGAAAGACCAGCTCCACTGTGCTGTCCCTGGTGCTGGCAGCGGTGACAGATGATGACACTCCCCAGCTTGTTACCGGCACCGACTCATCGGTATGACGATCAGCCTGAGGCTGCGGGAAAGGCCACCTCCCAGAGGTCGCAGAGGACCTCACCAGTCTCCTCCCGAAGAGGACCTCCCCCATATGGGTGCCAGGAAGGATGGCTGCCCCAGTTACTGGAGGATTTTGGAGCTGGAGGTGCTTTTCCAGAGATCCGCACGGCCCAGTATCCCCTGGATATGGGACAGAGGAAAACAAAGTCAAATGCGCTGGCCATTCAGGTGGATCCTGAGGGAAGAATGAAGTACAAAGCGATTGCTCGACAAAGACAGGTGAAAGACAAGGTCATTTGCAGCACATACGCTGGCCTGGTTCCAAAGGAAGTTACGAAAGCAGAGGACACAGACCTGCAGAGACCAGATGAAGAAGCTATTAAAGAGATAACAGAAAAGACCCGAGCAGCCTTAGAGAAATCCGTATGGCAGAAGGTTGCCACATCCAGGCCACTGGGCGCAGCTGATAAACTGGCTCCAGCTCAGTATATCCGCTACAGCCCAACTCAGCAAGGAGCGGCTTTCAACTCTGGAGCCACACGGAGGGTTATTCGGATGGCAGAAATGCAGACAGATCCCATGGAGCCTCCAAGGTTTAAGACTAACAAGAAAATTCCCCGGGGACCACCTTCTCCTCCTGCACCAGTCATGTGTTCCCCTAGCAGACAGATGACTGGAAGGGAACAGCGAGAGTGGAAGATTCCTCCCTGTATTTCTAACTGGAAAAATGCAAAGGGTTACACGATCCCACTGGACAAACGTCTGGCTGCGGATGCGAGAGGACTACAGACAGTACACATCAGTGAGAAGTTTGCCAGACTCACCCAAGCCCTCTCCATGGCTGATCGCAAGGCTCGGGAAGCTGTGGAAATGCGTGCCCAGGTAGAGAGAAAGATGGCTCATAAAGCGAAGGAGAGACGTGAAGAGAAACTCAGAGAAATGGCCCAGAAAGCCAGGGAGAGGAGAGCTGGGACCAAGACCCATGTGGAGAAAGAGGAGGGGGAGGCACACGAGAGGCAGGAAATCCGGCATGACAGGCGAGAAGAGAGACAGCGTGCCCGGAACCTTCCCACAGCAGCACTAGAGAAGAGGCCGAAAGGACAGAGAAGGGAAACTCGGGACGTGACCGAAGTCATTGCTCTCAGTATGGCCAATCCTCGCACGTCCAGTGAAGTTCAGGACGACCACAGGCTCTTTGACCGATCCCAAGGGGTGGACAGTGGGTTTGCAGGTGGACAAGATGAAATGTACAATGTTTATGATCGAGCCTGGAGAGGTGGTCAGGGTGTGGCCCAGATCATTTACAGGCCCAGCCAAAATCTGGACAAGGACGTGTGTGCTGATGACCTAGAAGCCAGAATAAAGACCAACAGATTTCTTCCCCACCAGGAGGTTTCTGCTTCAGACCGAAGGCAGAGAGGCCGAGAAGGACCAGTTCAGTTTGAGGAAGACCCTATTGGTTTGGACAACTTTTTGGAAGAAGCCAAACAGCACGGGGCCTCTAAGAGACCCTCAGAGAGCAGCCGCCCCAGGGAACGTGAGCACGAAAGCAAGAGGAGGAGGAAGGAAGAGACGCACATCTCTTCCAAGTCAACGGACTATCAGCCAGAAACCTGAGGATGCGAATCCCAGGGGGGCACAGTTTGTAAAGCCTCAGGATGAAAACCCAGTCTGGGTGCCAGATTCCAGCGCTTCTTTATATCACGGCAGAAAGGGGCATTAGGACTTTCTACCTAGACATTTCATTTGGTTCAAAGAGTGGGTTGTGTTTGTGCTTCCCCTGCCTTTTGTCTTTTATAGGACACACTGCCCCACACACAAACTTAAGACCATTTCCTGTTGTGGGGCTCTGGTAGTTGGGGTCCTTCTGTTGTTAAGAGCAACTGCTTCCGAGAAGAGTCACACCTCGATGAGCAGGATCATGTTCCCATACTGGAACTGTCCTGCCCAGTGAATTCTCCCCCTATTGTGCTCTGTATTAATTTGCAGTAAGGAAATTGAGCTCTTGTTTGGTTCAGCAATTTGATTCAAATAAAAACTTTTAGACAAAAAGTAAAGTTTCTCATTAATGATAAAAACATGTTGTGCCTGAGGTCACATGAGTTTAACAGGAGATGTTCTCATGAGAAGAAACCAGTTCAATCACCTAGTGCCCAGCCCCCGACCTGGGAGCACAGGGAAGCCTGTGCAGGATGTGCCGTTGCTCTCCAGCCCATCTGGGGTTGCTCCCCCAGGCAGGGATCACCTATGTCAAAAGAGAAACAAGCTTGGCAGGGGGTATGTTACTTCCCACAGGATAGAGAATGCTGTGAAGGGACAAAGACAGAAAGAGAGGCGTTCAGAAAGAGGCTCCGCAATATAGTCATCAAAATCCCTCTTTCAGAGAGTTCCCAAAGATGTTTCTGTTGCTACTGGGTGCAGGTGTCAGCACCCTGGGGGGAAACCTCATGACTAAGAGAGACAGGTTAACCAATCATGCAAATAGGGAAAAAAAACCCTGCTTCACAAGAAAAGAGTCCCCAGAAAGGTAGTGACTTTTGTCCCATCCCAGCAGTGTGCTCAGGGTAATCCTTTGGCAACACCTTGAGGCCTTGTGGAATGACAACAGCAAACACAGAGATCAGTGGTCCAGGGAAGCCTTAGTATTCTGAAATCCATTCCCCACCCTTGGAAAGTCCTGTGCACACAATGTCAATGAGACCTCCGCCTTTAGAAATCCACCTATGTCCCGGGATAGGGACACTGATAGTGGTTGAAGGAGACCACAAAGTTGCACGTATCAGAAACACCATCACTGTCGGGGTTGACCTTACAGTGTACGAACTCCTATCGTGGCCATTGAAAGTTGGGGCCCTCTAAGAAATGATTCGATTGTGAGGTCTGTCGTAGGGAATGGATCAACCCTTTCACATAGCAATGGGTGTGGTACTGATGGCTTTAAAAGGAGCAAGTGATGGGGTTTGTTCTCTACCTCGGTGAACGTCACCGTGTAACACCCTGCATTGCCGTGGAGCCACCACCAAGGACAGGGACCTCACTCGACATCTTCCCTGGTCTTCGGACTTCCCAGCCTCCAAAACCATAAGAAATGAAACAATCTTAAGCATTCCCCACATTCACATATTTCTGTTATATGCAGAGACGGACTGACACATATCACCCTACGAGATGAGGGGGGAAAGGCTAAAACTTGAGTTTTGAAAGTAAGATACTGCCTGCTCTGGCTCATAAGAAAGCATGACAGCCACCCCCGACCTCCAAAAGCAGAGCCTCCAGGATCGAGCACCAACGAACTCGCAGCCTGGGACACATCCTCGATTCGTTGTCAGAGGGTCAGCGAGAGAAAGAGGTGTGGCCTCCCCAGGTGACCCCAGTAGGGTCATTGTGCACAGAACTGCCTGCTTTTACATGCAACGCTTATCTTACCTAGTTGTGTTCTGACAACAGACATCACATAGGTTGCACTGGGTTAGGGAAGGCACAGCTGATGGAGGTGGACAAGACAAGTTATGACAGTGCAGGAAGGCTCTGAAAAAGTGCAGGAAAGATTCCTTCCAGAAGTCACTTCCTAGGACGGCTTCCTCATCCGTTCAAGGTACAATGGTCTCATCACATCCCTCATCTTCACGGGCCAGATCCAACCTCTGGGCAGCCATGGCTCTGTCCACATTCCTAGGAGGCCAGGCCGGTGCCTCCACCAGCAAGCTCTCAGCCCCGATGGACCACTTTGAAAAGCAGCACAAGTGGGAACCACCTGTGGCCGGACACCGGACGAGCATGAACCCGCTCTACCCTCCGTTCCACCTCTCAGCCTTCATTCCCTAGCGTCTCCCCATCTGGGTTCATCCAGCACTCATGCGGCCGGTGAGTCTTCCTGGAGCCCATCTCAGCTGAGACTGAGAGTTTCCAACCTTTCGACTTGATCACGTGGTCTCTAAAATGACAAATCCAAGTTTCCTTTTGATTGAGTAAGACAAATAAAAACAAACTGGAAATGCTCTTACTCTACAGGGGTGTGCCCATAGTTTTTCCTCGATAAGTCTTCAAGCTCACTTTGTCTAGAAAGAACAGGACACGATGGAGGGAGTAGTTTCTACAGCGCATTCCCTTCTCAGCAGGAAGAGATGAGGAAGTAAAAGGGCCAGGGATGAGGAGTCCCAGCAGCATTCACACTTCCCACTGCAAGGCCTATGGACAAGCAGAGACAGCCTAGGTTGGAAGTCCAGAACCCCACCAAAGGGATGGCAAAGCTGACCGATGTTTGCCAAGAACGGATTCAATGTTAGCATTTTGACACTACAAAATATCCTGGCAATGACATGTGCAGCTAGACACCGAACAATCGCATAGCCTAAAGTGCCACTTAAGGTAAGGATTGTGTCAAATCATTACCTCCTGGCAGAAGCAAAGGATCTCACTGTCTACTAGAAGAAGCCCTGATGCTTAATACAAAGTCCTTGTTTCCCACTGCAAGTGTTAAATCAGTGTTTATTCTTCAGTCATGATTCACATGGTCGACAGTTCAAACAGCCGGACTTATTTGTCCGCACAGAGGACCCATGCTCCAAATACAGACTAACTGAGCATGTGCAAGAGTATATTTTGTAACAGCGAACCACCTCCTTAACTCAATATCCATTAGATAGCATGAATATGTAATAAATAGTGATAAACAGGCCCGCCTTCTGCCAGGATTTGGCTTTTATAGTTTTACTGTCTCTGGGGCCAGCCCGCATTCCACCTGCGGAGTGTGTTGTTTTAGTCCGTTTTGTGTTGCTATAATAGAAATACCTGACCCTGAGTAATTTATAAAAGAAAGAGGTTTATTTGGCTTATGATTCTCGGACAGCTGCATCTGGCACAGGCCTCAGGCTGCTTCTACTCGTGGTGGAAAATTGGCAAGCTGCTGGTGGGTACAAGCAGATCACGTGATGAGAGAAGAAACAAGAGAAAGGAAGCAAGAGAGAGACAGAGAAGAGGTGCCAGTGTCCTTTAAACAATCAGGTCTCGTGGTAACTAATAGAGCGAGAACTCACTCATTAATCCCCTCCACCCCCAGGGACAGCATTAATCCATTCATGTGGGATCCGACCCCATGACTCAATCAGTTTCCAACACTGCCACATTGGGGGTCAGATTTCCACATGAGTTTTGGAGGGGACAACGCATTCAAACTCCATCATGTGTATTTCTTTCTTTTTTGGGTCAAGCTTTCTTTCAGCAAGCAGCTGCTCTCTTGAGCCAGCCTGCAGTCTGTCCTAAACTTTAAGTGCATATTTCTTATTTTTGAGTTAAACTTGGTGTAGACCCTGCTCAGTCTCTTGAGCTATGCTGCACTCTCTCTGGGCAATCTGTGTCTCTTATGATATTAAACCTGTTCTCACTTTCTATTGTGATTCTGCTCTCAAATTCTTTCTTTCCTGTGGCAGACTCAAGAACCTTGTAAGAGAACAGGGTGGGCTGAGACCAGCTACCGGCCCTCCCAGACCCTCTCTTCTGACATCACATCTACCACCCCATTTCTCTGCTCATCTTTACAGCAACACTCGACTAAACAGTTTTCTAGGTCACCATGCCTTGTTTTTCTCTTACTTTCTTTGAAACGCATTACACCTCTTTTCCTTTTAAACTCAGTGAGTCAAGATTTTTTTACTATAACCCAGACTGTCAACACAGCTAAAAAACAAGCACCATTTATGTCTTGTTCCTATTTCACCTATCAGCAGCATGTGATACGATCAACCACTTCCCCCCCAGGAGCCACTTTCTGGAGGTGACCTCTAGGGCATCACACCTCCTTGGCTGTCCTATGACACTGACCACTGCTTCTCAGCACCATCTGAGGTTTTCTCTTATTGCCCCAGATAGTTCAGTGGCCGTAGGCATGAAATTCATAACGTCTCACTGACTAGACAGCAAAGCTAAGTCTCCTTGTGATCTGAGTCCCACATGGATGGAGAACACAGACCCTCTCAGTATAGATATCTGGATATGATCCTCAAGAGACTCATGCTCACAAAGTTTCACATTAGTAATCACGAGTCAGAAGAGAATATCTAAAAGTTGTTAGAATAGCCTTCATCTATTATATATTTAACCCTGGGATGTCGCATTATATGGTTATTCATTATAACACCTAAATACCTCTACTGACCAGTCCCTTAGAACTGTTCTACTCTCTGGCTTTTCCTGAAATATCCACAGAATTGTCATTTCATTTGGACTAAGATCTTTTCCGTATTGTTTACTACTTCAATTATAAGATCCAAAGGACAGTTTTAGCATTTGACCTAATTTTCATGAAGATCCAACAAGGGATACAGGATTATCCACATATTTATAAGGGTTTTAAAGACCTAAAGAAGAAAGCAACATAAACATATGTTTGGGGGCACTGCTGGGCAAAGCTTGGTGTTTATATCTGGAATTTGTTGCCAAGCATTAACCCAAAGGGATGGTAAAGCAACATTAGCCAGGAAACACTGAAAGTCAGAGTTACCTGCACACACCTTTTTGAAAGATTTACAATAAAAAAAAATGGAAGGTCTTCCGTTATCTCAAAAACTTCTGAAGCTTGGTGTGGACAGAAAGATTTTAAGAAAACTAGATTTATGTTATTTATGTATATAAGAACATTCTTATGCTTTCTTCTCACCATAACTTTAAGGAGAATGAAGCGACAGTCATCAGTAAAGGGGAGGGCTGACATCTTTCCCGCATTCACCAATGCTCACAGAACTTCCTGGTGAGCAGGAGCGAGTGGGCCCCTTAAAAGCCTCATCCCCCCAACCTTCAGTTAGCTCTTGTCCAATACTGGACAGATGGGATCCCAAAATTCCTGAGTGTAGAGAAGGAAATCCATTGCCAGCCAGAAGCTTCTCTCTTGTACAGTCAGACTTCATCTTGGTCCAAAGACTGTGCCTATACGCCAGATACCTATCTCACCTTGGGAGACCCTCAAGGTGAGATAACGGGATGGTATGCCCATTTCAAAAGGACATCCCCTACCTCTTTTTAGTCGCTGTTTCCTGTGGTTAATGTTCCTAATTTAACTTGGTGAAAAAGACCAGAGTCTCATGCAGATCTCTCTAGAGAGCCTTTCTTCTCTTTGAGCATTTTTTTTCAAAGACAAAACACAAAGCTATAAGTAATCATCCAAGTTGGAGGGATACAGAATTTCTATCTAGGCCATCCCTTGTGGAATGGAACCTGCCCTTGCAAAAGTCAATGATGGCCTTAGAAGTGGGAGGAATTCTAAGATTTCTTCATTGTGGATAATAAACGTAATTCTGCTTTATCTGTTCACAAGCTCAGGAGCTTGTAACAGGTGAAATGGAAATAAAAACCTTCCTATCCTCTGTGCCCATAGGTCAGACAGACCAACACTGAGATTCAAAGACACATGACTGGAAGCTCACCAAGAAATACAGGGTAAACATTAGGGTCATCTGCACACATCTCATGGACTGGCCACGGAGGGGGAGTGGGAATATTATTCACACAGCTGTGTACTCTGCTGTGGTTTGGAAACTGCCCTGAAATATTTTAGGCTACAAAAGAAAACTTTACAAGGAAGTTACAGGACATACTCCAAAAGATGCAATTTTCCCGTTCTGTGCTATAGTGATGTAGTTAAGGACAAAAAGCAAACTCCAGTTACTCAGGACAAATGTGTTTGTATGGTTCAGATATACTTTGGGAAAATAGGACTGGTTTGTCTTTGGGGAGTCTGGACCTCAAGGACTCCTCAAGATCATTGGGTATTTTCAAGAATCAAAGAAGTCTAGAAAACAAGGAGTCAATTCTTGAACTATATAGTGAAACGGACATTATGTGGGTTTAATTTGAATTATGAAACGTCCAGATGGAGCTAATGTTGTCATCCTGGTAAGGACATTTTCATTCCAGAGGGCCCTCAAGAGAAAGTCTTTCAGATGAAACCACCTCCAAGAGGAGCCCACCTGCTTGGGGAAGAGATAGATGAAGACAACAAGCAACTGCTTTCAGAAAAGCTACATGGCAGATGCTGGGCTTTGTGCTGGTGCATGTGACTTAGGTAAACAGCTCACCTGATGATGTTCTGGTAACTGAAGAGCAGAACCATTTCTGAACAGTGCTGCTCACTTCTTGTGCCCCAAAGAAAAAGGAAAATTTTCATGAAAAGGATTCCCCTACATCAAAACTTCCAGTTAACTTCAACTGATAATGGCTCAAATGAGACAGAGGAGTCATCCAGTGTCTGGCCCACACAGACACTGAGACGGGGCTCTTTCCTATGCCAACCTCAGAGACTGAGACATCACTGACACTGTAGCTCTCAGACTTCAGACTCTTCTTCCTGCTTCATCCTGCCTTCTCCTTTTAACTGAGGTTATGATGAGAAGGGCCTTGGAGAGATGGTACTGATGCCCAATGCTCATAATCAATATTCTCCCTATGTCTGATGTAGGGAGGGATTGACCAGGGATACATCAGGGCTGGATACAATTCCAGGACACACAGGATGGAGGAGACCAAGTCATTTGAAGGAACTCATAAACCATAGGGAGAAGATGGTTAAGAATTATTGGCATCGGTTCAGTCCTTAGTAGACGCAGTCTTGGCTGCCCTCTAATGCCATTCAGAACCTAATCATTTGGTGTTACCAGATGGACTTAAGGCAATCAGCAGGTCTACAGGTTGGAAGTCTTTGTAAGCCAAAGAAAAAATGAAATGTCAAGTCCCTCACCTATAGTGGACTCTATACTGTGTAGCAATCAAGAGCCTCAATACACATGCTGGAAAATCCTGAAAATGTCTAAAGAAAAAGAATCTGGAATGTAGAGAGAAGGTTCCAGTCAAGATGGCAGAATAGACCATCCTAAGAGTCATTCTCTCCCACAAATCAACCAATTTACAATGATAGAAATGTAACATCAGCCAAGCTGGGGCCACTGGAGCTCAGGGGAAGAAGAAGAAAGACCTACGGAGTTCATGAAGGTGGGAGAAACTACAATGAGAGAAAGAAAAAGCTGCTCTGAGCATTTCAGGCTGTAGCTGCTTTAAGGCTGGATCTGCTAAGTGCATGGAGCAGGAGCTGGCAGAAATCACAACTGTGCCCTTCAGATGGAGTTACTTGGAGGCGGCAGGGGAGAAGAGGGCTTTGGCAGCCCGCAGGCCAGCAAGACCACTAATAGTGTTCCCGTGGACCCATGCAGGAGTGAGAGGGCAGAACAGCTATTAAAAGGGTGCCATTCAGAGGCCAGTGAGTTATCGCAAGGGACCAGTGCAGGGCCCGTCTCATGGGACGTGTTTGGAGCATGGGCAGGAGGGGAGACAGGCCCACCAGGGGAACGCTGGGGCACAGCAAAGACAGCTGATCAGGTCCCCCATCAGCATAGGACCACTCAGAGGAGATTAGTTGGGAATGCAGAATTGCATGGGGTGCAGTTTGATGAAAAAACTCAGGCCCAGACCAGAGTTTCTACACAACTCAGGTGCACTTGGTCTCTGGAGAGCCAGAAGTACCTATAAGGTCAACCATTAAACCCTGAGCTGCACAAAAAGCCTTCCCTAGGGAAATAGCAGCAAAACAGCAGTTTAGCTCTACCGCACAGCTCAAGTACTGGTTCCCACCGGAGGTTCCCCTGTTTTAGAAGCAAGCAAAGGACAAAAAATTAGTTCCAGCCCAGGCACACCACCAGCGCCTTGGGGCCCACCAGGAGACATGAGGCATGGAGCCAAGACCAGACTCCACTCCCACATCCAGGCATACTGCCAGCACCTCAGGGCCTGCACAGGGACCCAAGGCACGGAGAAGTGGACATGACCCCCTTCCCACAACCAGGCACATCCCGCCAGTGCCTCAGGGTCCACCCACAGACCCGAGGCATGGAGAAGGAGTCCAATCCACCCTCCCACAATCTGGCACACCATGCCAGCACCTCAGCGCCCATCCGGGAACCAAGGCGTGGAGCTGGGTACGAGACACTCCCCACAAGAAGGCACACTGCCAGTGCCAAGGAGCATGCCAAAAACATCACCTCCATGTGGGTGGCCCACCACAGCCACCACAATAACCATGGCTGCTGCGAAAGCAGCTAGATGCCACAAGCACCACACAGATGGTCTGCCAGCCACTGTAGTGCATTGACACAAGAAGAGTCACCAGCAGAGACAAAGAAAGGAAGAGAATGTCTCTACCATGAAGCCCATTTCAGAGTAATAGAAGAAGCATCTGTTCAGTGATAATATTGGAGGACCCGATCACACCTCTCAGCTTTGGACAGATCATCTATGCAGCAAATCAACACAGTAACCATTATTGTTTCAGAAGGAGAGAAGCCATCTAGGGTAATTAGAGGGGGGAGGGGGAGAGATTGGACAAGGGGCATAAAGAATAATTATGATTTGTAACAATATATATGCTAGTAATATTGATTTGATCAACATATCTCAATGTTGAATCCCCAAAATATGTATAATCAAGTTTGATTCAATAAAAAAAAAAAAAAAAAGAAAGAAAAAGAACAGGAATCTACCATTCAGTTTAAAAAGTGGAATGAATCTTGGGTCTTAAACTGTTGAGTCATTCTTCCAGAGTAAGGGTGCTTACAGAGAGGCCATAATGTAAGAAGACAGTCTAAAGAAGAAGCCCTTGACCGTGGTCACTTGTGCTAATAAGACAGCCCATGACCCTCAGGCAGATGATAGCAGAGCTGGCTGGACTAAATTTTCAGGGGATTATGAAGGCTGAAATGTAACCTCATTTGAGTGTAGAGAAAGATGTCGAGCTCCTTTACCTGCCTGTAATCCTGCCAACTGGGCCAATTGTCGAGGTAGGGCTGGGTGTTGAGCTCACAGACCCCTCAAGCCCATTCACAGACTGGGTCACAAACCCTTCACATGCCAGTCTGGCTCACCAGACCCCTCACATTCTAGGCTGGGTCACCAGACCCCTCACACACAGGTCTATGAGCTAGGAACCAGCAAACAGGTCCTTGGAAGCCATAGGTTGGAGAGCATGGCCACGTGCATGGTGGCCACCCTAGGCAGACGCCAACCAACTTGCAGCACTGTGCCTGCGTGCTAATTCCACCCACACACAACTCATTTACAAAGAATGTGCCACACCACCCCCAACAATAGCTAAGGCGAGGGGCCCTGATTAAATTATTCTATTTTCCCAACAAAAGATGTTACAGAAGACCTCCAATAGAAACCCAGGCCTATTGAGTGAGTTGGACCAGGTGGGTTTTGTCTAATTATTCTTGTCCGAGAACATTTCTTTATACCCAAATTTGTAATATGATAACTTCTATTTCATACTTGTCAGAAAGCTTATCTTCTAGAGGAAATGATTAAGATTGGCTGAACAACAACGTCTGCTGCCTAGGTTCATATCCTCTAATATTCCTCCAAAATCAGTGCAAGACAAGAATAGAACTACACAGGAATCATGCCTTCAAAATAACTTGAGGAAAGGAAATGTCACAACTCTTGATATTTAAGTTATTTTAAAAACATCAAGTGCCATAAAGCCATCTCACTACTGCAGTCCCTTTCAATGAGTAAGGCCAGGCCCAGAGAAACAGTGGGAAAGGAGGAAGTCAGGAGCTACTGAAAGCCCAAGTTGATGTGAAACCATCACTGGAAAGGGAAGTCCATCTTAAGTGTGATCACACTCAAAGTGGCCTGGTACATCAGAGCAGAGTTAACAGCACATGATTGAAACGGTCATTCTTTCAAAGGTCTCCCTCTTGGAGAAAAAGATGGCAAAAGAGAAGGACACCATCTGGCAGTTGAGAAATAACGGAGAAAAGAAAAGGAACATAGTGAAAAAGGTCATATTTTACCAAGAAGCCTTCAAATCTCTGATTGACCTGGATATAAACCTCTGGAAGCTGTAGAAGTGCATGGTCTAGACTATTTGTGGCCTCCTGTTCTATTGAGAGTAGACTTGGCCCTATTGTTTTTAGAGATGCTGCCCCAGGGTGCATGGGCTCCATCCCTTCATTGGTCATGATGCCCATGATCCAAAGACTCATCTTGTTCTCCGTCCTCAGGCTCCTGATATCACAATGCACATACCTTTGTGTAGAACATCAAGATTAACACAACAGGAAAAGATTCCCTGAGGGACTAGGGGAAGAGAAGAGGACTCTTTCTCTACCCTTCTCCTTGTCCAGGATTTAAGACCTTGGTAATGTGAACTCTCTTGTGCACTATGCCACCAGAGACATGCAGAGATTCACATCCCAGAGCTGCCCACACATGGACGCTGTACGTGGAGAGCCCAGTCTGACTGTGAGGATCAAGTGCATGTCCACTTCCATTCTGTGGGGTTGGCCATGCAATGATCTTTCTAAAGCTGGAGAAAGGAAAAATGGCACCTTCCTTAGTGCTTGAGCTCAAACTCACAACCTAGATGTAAATAGGAGCATTTTTACTTGGTTTAATAAACCTATAATTTCTTAGGGGAAAAAAAAACAGATTTATCAACCTGAAGGAAGATAAAGTGTCTAGGAAGCAAACCTCCCCCTAACACTCTAGAAAAAATACACAAGTTCGAAGTCTTCCCTCCAGAACAAGTGGACCAGAGGTCAGTGAACACTCACAACCAAGCATCTGGTCCTGCTTCCAACACTGGTGGCATGACTGGTCACAGGTGCATTCGGTCATAAAAGCCAATTGTAGAAGAGAAAAGAGCTAATATAAGATCAGCAAGAGGGAACCACAGAGGATACAGGGTGGAGAGGGTGGCAAAACAGCAAATCCTGATTATGGTTGGTGGCTCTCAGAGGCATCAGCCAGATACCCCCTTCAGAGAAGGACTTGATACCTCCCGCTGATGGCAGTGCCATTTTCAGAGTCTTCAGCTGTCAGCCTGTTCACAGGTGGTGCCTGTGTCACAGAGGGCCAAGATCACTCTCTCTGAGGACAGCCCACACCCAGTGACTTATCGGTGTGGGTGTATAAAAGCCATACCATTTCAGCACAATGTGGAATATCTGGTCAGATTATTTTACCTCCAGAGCTCCTGTGATATCATCTGAAGCTTGGGCCATAGAACCCATCAGACTCTATGGTATTATGGTTATCAGTGGTGGTAAACATGATGCCCTGTAGACACTGTGAAAGCGCCAGTGAGGAAAACCACAACACAAACTCCTAGGGTAAATGGAACACAGCCAAGCCACATGCAGCAGAGAATTAACTTTTGTAAAAAACAACTCCTAGCATGCAACTGGGCCCTGAGAGGTAGAGCAGGAATGCTCAGCCACGGGGATCGAGTGCCCACCCAGAAACAACCTCTCATCATTAGCTGGGTTCTGTCAGACCCACCAAGGAATATAATTGGATGGGCCCAGCTATAATTCCAAGCTACTACCTCCTCTGAATATCTAACTCACTAGCAAAAGTGATCAATCCTGAGCCCCTGATATAGCACCATTTATCATGGTGGCCAACAAGCTGGCCACCTGGTGGAAAGACTATGGTGGATTCTTCCTACCTTGGAAAAGCCAGTGTTTCATTTAACAGGACAAATAGAAACATTCCTGGCATGTGAAATTTCTGCCCACAGGTACATAACCAGCACCACTATCTAAGGGTTTAGAGCATCCAATTCACCAATATGGTAGCCCACTAAACGTCACATCAGACCAGAGCATCCAGTTCTCAGTGAATGAGGTGCATGCATGACCTATAACCATGGAATCTACTGATTGTATCGCATATTACACCAATCAGCAACGAGACCAGTAGAGAATTAGAATCATCTCAACCATGTCTTTGACAGGGCATCTCAGAGGCTCTCTAAGGATGGGATGCCATCCTCCAGAATGCAGCATACATTTTGATTCAAGTAGTTTCATATGGCACTGTGTCACTAATCTGAAGAATACCTGGTGCAAGGGGAAAAACCAGAGTAACCCTCTTGCCTCTACTCCCAATGACCCACTCGAAGAATATGTGTTCTCTTTCCATGCAGCTTTGGAGACCAGGAGTTCTAACCTTGCAGAGCCCAAGAGAATTCTTCTGCTAGCGAACATTTTGGGTTCTTTGTGTCCAGAGACCAACGAGCAAGAATTGGAGTCACCATAGTGTCATAGGTATTTGACTCTGATCAGCAGGAGAATCTAGGTTTACTGAGCCACAACTGGGACAGACAGGGATAGGTGTCATGCACAAGTGACCCAACTAGGCATTCTTAGCACTCCTAATTGTGATGGTAATGAGTAAGGGTGAAAAGCAACCCCAGCCTGAGAAGGACATAATGATCAAGGGATGACTTTTTAGGGATGAGTCTAGATTATGTTACCAGGTAAGCCAACCAGATCAACAGAAAAGGTATCTGGCGGGGTGGGAATCAAGACTGGATGGTGAAGGAGGTAAACGCTGAAGAGGAATCACCTTCATCAGGAAACAGTGAACATTGGTGACAACCCTGAGACCAGCCAGAACAAGAACTATAGTGTATCTCACTAACCTTGTTCTTCCTGAGTTTCTAAGAAACATCCAGCCAGATCTTGGAGGAACCATTTTTTGAACGTCAGCGAAGAAGTAGACCTGATCTGGCACAATGAATGGATTGTAATAGACAAGGAGATGCACCACTCAGATCCTCTTCCAGGAAAAGCTTGTCACCTCAGCTTTGAGAAAGTTATAAGCAGACAGGGATGGCCTCAGCTGCAGAGACCATGACCTCACTCTGAGGTCATGCCTTTTCAGGAGCAACCCACACCAATTTGATTCAGGTGGGAGTATCAAAGGCCTGGGTTTTGTCCAACACGTTAGAACAGAGAGAGCCCATTTCAACTCGAGAACTTCCCCGTAGGAGTCAGCTGAGACTGTCAGATCTGCACCATAGCTCAGATTCTTCCTCTGCCCAGTCCTGCTTCTACCCCTTCCTTACACTCATACAGGTATGGGTCCCAAGGACACTTCCTAGCAAACACCCTCATGCTACACTCTAAGAGCTTGCTTCCTGGAGAACCCCAACAATGACAAGAACCCAGGAATATACAGCATCCTTTGGGATTTTTCTCCACCACATCTTCAAACACAACGGGTTACATGAAATGGAGCTCCTAGAGAACTTTGCCCTTGCTGTGTTATTGAATCTCTCTCCACTTTAAGTGTGACCCTGAAAACATTTAATATGACATGAGAGGGTTTATCAATATAACCAGAGCAATGGAAATACTTGGATAAACCCAAAACTATCCTGCAAAGACACCTGTTGACCTCAATTTTCATATACTCGATGTACCATCACTGCGCATTGCAATCACTCTGGCAGACCATGGTTGAGAATGTATCTAGAATACCATTGCCAAGAATATAGGATATACTTCACTGAACAGCTAATCCACACAGACATCCCATGTTAAGTTTATTGTGAGCCTGTTATCCCTTGAAAAGTTACCAAGAGACACAAAAGAACCACACATTCAGCATCATCTTCCCTCGTAAACCACAGAAACCCAATCTGTCTTAGATACTAGTTATGTGTAAGGGCAGTGAGAATTTGCTTATCATCCATCGTCATTAAGTATTAGCCAGACCCACCCCGAGAGTATGGGGTACGTACATTCTAGTATCAGATATGATGTGTCTAGCCTGCTGGGAAAATCTCTCCTTACCCTTGGTTGGAATACAATTCTGCCTAGAACCCTTTACAATACTTCAAGATCCAATTGCTACAGCGCTGCCCTGGATTGTACCTACTCAGGCTTGTGACTGGGGTGCTACCCAGCCTTCTGGGACTCCCTGGGCCAGACATCAGCATTGGGCCTTCATAAAGCTGAAAACCACAGAGCTCTTTCCAATTGAACATGGTTCAAACCTCTTGAAAGCACCAGAGATTCACAGACAGTACAGCCTGGTGGGGAGGACAAATCCAGCTGATGAAAGGTGCTATGGACTGAACATTTGTGTCCTCCCCCACCAAATTTATAGGTTGAAATCCCATATCCCCAATGTGATGGTATGAGGAAATAGGGCCTTTGAGAGGTAATTAGGTCATGAGGTGGAGCCCTCATTGTGGCATCAGTGCCCTTATAAGAAGAGACACCAGAGAGCTTGCTTCTCTCTGCCAGAAAGTGGGCCCTCAGACATCATATCTGCTGACACTTTATCTTGGACCTCCAGGACTGTGAAAAATAAGTATGTGATGTTTATGCCACGCACACTATGGCATTTTTGTTATAGTAGCCTGAAGAGACGAAGACAGCTTGACATCTTGGGCAAGGTTATGTGAGATCTCTCTGCATAGGCCCTATGCTCCACGTTGGGGTTCCTCTCATGAGACACAGGCAGAAACTTCATTGTATTTCCTGCTGTGCCAACACATCAGGGGCACTCAATTTCAATGACTAAAAGCAGGTATACAGGAATATAGTTAACTTGCTGTTGGTCTGCGGTAGGTCTGTGCTTATTCCAAGGTGCTTGGAACCATGACATGGACCATGGCCAATAAGGGTGCATCTAGCAATTTATAATCTTTAAAATTTGAAACACCTGAGAATATCCTGTACCAGTTTCCCTGCACTCTGAGAAAGTATAGACGAGAGGTCCACACTTGATTTACCTGGTTGCACAGCTGGTTTTGGTCTCATAACCAGTGGCATATAAAAGTCTCCTCAAGAGACTTGTGCCTCACTTCCCTGAGACCAAGATATCTCACACATCTTAGTGGCTTGTGATCCAGGAACAAAGTACATCCTGTGCAACAGAGAATCGAGGAAGCTACACTTGAATGATCCTTTTCCCTGCTAAAAATTAGTGGTGTGCACAAGGTCACTGGAGCCTCTTTGTTAGGGGACAGGATACACGTGAGGTTCTGCTCATATTTAAACACTCGGTCTTTCATTCCATGTAGGACTCAGATCCAGCAAGCAGGCCACTGGGTAGGTGGAAAGAACTTATGGGAAAATCAACATCATCTTTATCTTGGGGTCCAGGGACTCCCAGTTCAGAGATGGAACCTGGGCCACACTGAACAGGAAGAAGCTCTGCATACATGTGGAAAATCTTATACCACATCCCCAGTGGCCCCACACTCATGACCATGATACTGAGGGTCCTTCAGAGAGAGACAAATGTAAGAGTACTGTTGCTTTCCCACCACAGATTTGTCACCCCACATCCCCTGGGTGATGCAGCCACAAATGATTACTCAAAGCCCATCTCTTCTGAGCAGTGAGAAGCCCCAAAGTGGTTAACTTCCCTGGAACCCTCGAATGAGAGGCATCCATTTACTGGGAAATTAACCTTGAATTGGGGTTCTCTTCCTGCATTTATTTTCCAGACCAAGAAGTTACAGGAAGAGAACACAGGTGGGTTTAGAGTTTAACAATATAGGCTGGTAACTTTCAGTGAAACAAGCCAGATGACATTCCAGTAAAGCAATTGTACCTACTTTGTGGTCCTATCAACAAAAGCTTGATCGTAGCAAACATTCCTTCTCTCCCCAGTTATTTTCCAGTATCTTTACATTTCAATCAGTAACTAGTCTGTCCTTGAGCCAGCAACATTGCTGTGCCACAAAACTTTATCTTACACCAGAGACTTTATAGCCTGAGGAAAATTTCCAGTCCTCTGCAAGGTCAATATTTGAAACTGCATGGTTTTGGAAAACCAGGCCCTGAGAAATACATTTGCTTCATAGTATATTCCTCAACCCCCCTCCCCATTTTATTAATTTAACATAACAAAATTATAGATCAGGTTGACACAGTTAAGACAAAAGCATTTAAGGTAAAGTTGGTATCATTTAGCATGGCAAGTCTTTAATTCACTTCAGGTGAGAACTGATGATGTCATCGTCTCTCAGGGTGGCCGCAGTGGCATCGATCCAGGTGCTGTGAATTGGGTGTAATTACCAATTGTTGAAACTCTGGAAAGGGATTGTGCTCCATATAGTAAGTTGATTGAGTCCAGGGAGTTTGTTAATGTAAAATCTATCCAGGACATTACTGATTTCACAGTGTCTAGTCTTATGTAAAATATTTGATTAATTATAAGTCTTTTGTTTCAGAACAGGATGTCTCATCCAAGTTACAAACACCCTCTTTAAGGCCAGGAAGATTTAGAGAACTGCTTTAGTAGAAAAGATGTTATTTCCCCCTTTATGATCAAGGCATTCCTCATAAAAGCATTGATGATCACTATCTTGATTGAAAAGGTTTTACTTTTCTTTGTACAAATCTCTTGGTGTTGGGAAGGCTCTTTCCCAGGTGGTGACTGAATGAAGCACCTCGGAACCATGACATGGACCATGGCCAATAAGGGTGATCTTTCTTTCTTTCAGTGATCTGTCCCACGTCGGGGGGAAAGATGAACGGCAGGATGAAGCAGCAGTTTAGGCCAAATTACGGCAACATGAAAGAGAGATCAGCAACTTGGAAGTGAGACATGCTACCTTATATCCACAGTTTTAAATCATATCCTGTTTTAAAGAGAGAGAGTTAATTTTCATTGAACTTATAAAAACAGCCACATTGTCATAATAATCATAAGAAGACTTAAGTTACTAAATTTGTGGGGGTCAAAGAAGGAGAAAACAAATGCTTTTATCTATGTTTTAACATCGTAAAATTTGACATTTTACCAAACTGTTGTTAGTTATAGATAGCTGAAGAGAGAGGGAGAGTTTTCTTACATCTGGAAAACATTAGGAGAACCAGCAGTGTTTTAAAATAAGGAAATGGTAAAAACCATAATTCTTTTTAGTTTACCAATTAACTTTTTCTTATTTTGACTTTTGTGAACAATTTCACAAGTCCATCAGTTTCTTCATTGGAATTTTGGAACTTTAGTTTAAAACTATGAACTCAAAGTTTCTCGGAAAACTGTACCTATCAGGGTTTTGCCAGGAAAGAATTTAAGACACAACATTTTAAAATGATAACTAAACCAAGATTATGACTGGTAGTATTTGTATCAAGACACAGATATTTAAGAATCTTACAAGATTTTGGAACACATATCCATAACACCTTCAGTACTGACAATGCTTTCCCATATAGTCTAATTTATTAAAAAAGCCAATTAGTTTTGATACATTTTTCATATATCCTTTGAGAAACTCCAGGGCCCTTGGAATTTCTCAAGGTTAAAGTTAAAATTTTGAGGTTTCAGAATTTGGTTTTGGAAAGTTTTGTTAAATAACAAACGGCTTAAAACATTTCATTGAATAAGATCACAAATTACTACAAAATAAAACCAAAGTGACAAAGGGTTTTAAAGGCAGAGAGCACAAGAACTTATCATGAAATAAGGTTTTTAAACCAGTTATCTAAGGGACAAAGAAAACCTTTTACAATTTTGCATCAAGAGCAGTTAAGTGAGAAGGCCTTTAGTAATCCTGTTTGATTAGTAAACCCAGGCAATGATGTGTGCTGATAAGAACATTTTTATACATTCAGGTTAGTAAATAGGCGTCCATTTATCAGAGAAAATTATACAAAGCCCAGTTTGAGTTTTAGCTATATTTACCAAATACATATTTACGGTTTCCCAGTCAAAAACTTGGTGTATTAGAGCTATACCCTTATCAGTTAATGCTAACTAAGGCCTATGTGATACGTGGCATAGGTTTCTTTTCACTAGCCATTTCAGGTCCCGGGTTTCCACGTAGCCTTTGGAGCCATGTGGAGCTTAAGACAGAGGTTGGTATATACGTGAAAGATATCGCTTATCTCAGCATGGCCAGGAGGCAGAGTTGACATGACAAGGAGACATATTGACCTAGAGACAAATTTAGGTAAAAGGTTTGAATCAAATTTTGAAAATACATTTATCAAAGCTTTAGAAGATTTAAGTCACTTGAACTTGAAAAGTATACTTATTCACTTAATGAGCATGCATTAATTACAAGCCAATTCGGTACCTTGCACATACACAGTTACACAAACAGACATAAACAATAGACATAACATACAGGTTACACACGCATATATGAAGACATAAAACAACAAGAACAAACAAGGATCTTATAGGTTTTGATCAACATCTAAAAAAAAAAAAAGCTCACTAGTGAAAGGACAGTCAGGTTTAGATTGTGTTATTTCCAAAAGACTTATTGGTGAGGCCTCACCTTGCCTAAAAGACAGCAATAGAAAAATTTACATTGTAAAGCAAAGTATGCAAGCCTTCTCAAGAAGATGCAGAGAAGATTTTTTTCCTTTTAAGAAAATAGCATAGATTCTACCATAGGATTTTGTGAAGAAATACATAGATGAGACTAGAAGAGAATTTAGAAGTCTGTGTAAGATAACCGGGTGGATGTCAGTTCAAATGTTCATTTGAACCATCTAATTAAACAGGTAGATCTTAGTCTAGCTTTTCTTTCTCAAACGGCTTACTGAGTTCAAGATCAGGGCCACCAATCAGAGATGAAACCATTCGACTCGAGGTTTTTAGGAGAACAGCAGTAGACCCAAAAGGGGTCTTTTTGGCGCCACAGCTGCTATTCTTCATAAAACCCCAGGGTCGTTAGAGAAAAAGAGTAGCACTTGCAGTTAAGAAAAGAACCACTGCTTTTAAGAGATGAGAGAAGCATCGTGCAGATAAGAAAAGCATGCTCAAACAATACCAACACTGTAAAGAAATGTTAACTTCTTTTACTTTAGATTGTCCAATTTAAAGTTTTCTCAGTCACTGGCAAAGATTAAGTTTTATCCTTTTTTGGTGACATAAACATGTCTTAGTTTTTTGTTAAGGTCTTGGACTTGACAAAGATTCCTAGTTGTTAGGTGGGAAGCCTTAACGTGACCCATTGCATAATTAACCAGTGACCAATTTTTTCCGAAATTTTTATGTTAAGGTTCCCTTCCTTGGGGTATGAAGGACATGATTTTTTAATATCCACTAACAGTTTTACAAGCTGCCATTCAGTTACTTACAGCCTGCTGCTTTAAGGAGATATTGGAGTTGTAATGTATGTTCAGTCTCCCTTTTCATTAATGAATTATCCATATTTTAAAAGTAAAGAGAAGGAAAAAAATATCTCCGGAGTTGAAAAGACCTAACTTTGACGTGCTGCAGGCGTGCAATCACTAATTGAACACCACATGTGATTCTCTTACCGGGATGCATCTTCCTTATTAGGGACTCCCTTGCCAGGATGAATCAGACATCCTTTTCCTCTGCAATGCTTGCCAGGTCAGTCTCTGATCCATGGAGAACGTCCTCACATGGGGCACCATTTTGTTGCTTTGCCCCCGATGGATTTGTCACCCAACTTCCCCTGGGTGATGGAGCCACAAAGGATTACTCAAAGCCCATCTCTCCTGAGCAGTGAGAAGCCCCAAAGTGGTTAACTTCCCTGGAACCCTCAAGCGAGAGGCATCCCTTCTTTGGTAAATTAAGCCCGAATTGAGGTTCTCTTCCTGCATTTATTTCCCAGACCAGGAAGTTACAGGAAGAGAACATAGGTGGGGTTATAGTTTAACAATATAGCCTGGTAACTTTCAGTGAAACAAGCCAGATGACATTCCAATAAGGCAATTAAGTGGTCCTATCAACAAAAGCTTGATCTTACGATGAGCCAGCAACCTTGCTGTGCCACAAATCTTTATCTTACACCAGAGATTATAGCCTGAGGAAAATTTCCAGTCTTCCACAAGGTCAATATTTGAAACTGCATGGTTTTGGAAAACCAGGCCCTGTGAAGTACATTTGCTTTATAGTATATTCCACAGGGAAAACCCAAATACCTGTTCAGGGTCACTGATTACTATAACAGGGTATCAATAAGGTGGTCGAAAACTAGACATAAGGCAAAGCCAGGACCCCACGGTCTTAAGGCAAATATCAAAGTTGCCCTCTGTGAGCCAGTGGGCAGCACAGCCAACCAGCAACACAGGCACTGGGTCCAACTGACATATTTGGGCCCCTGGGGGTGATAGGTGGCACCTGGACAATTTTCAGGTCAGCTCAGCCACACAGTGACTCCTCACAGACTCTTGTGGGGTCCATCTGTGAGATACCAAGGCCAGAAGTCTCTACCTCCAAACCTACCACTGGGCCACAGTTTTAGACATGTCTGGCAGCTCCCTGGTAAAATTAGTGGTTAAATTAGGATGGGGAATAGGATGGTCAGGACAATACATTTTAAATCAAAGCATTATAAGAAAGTACAGATTGGTGTTGTTGGGAAAAATAGGAAACAGTCGGGTCCCCTCAGATGTTCAGAACCTTGCCGAGCACTTGCTGTAAATATCCCCACGTGTTCCTTGTTACTACTTAATGTAAGTTGTGTATGGGCATCCAGGTGTCCAGGGTTGTGGACTTAAGTATAAAAGACTAACAGCTCTGATCCACAGTGCTTCTCAGAACTCACAGAGAAGCCACTAGGATAGTTGCTCATAGAGCTGAATAAAACCCATTCATTTTTCTATACCTACGGCTCGCAGAACCTTTTTTCCCTATCACCTAGCTTACAAACCTGTGTGTGGAGGGTTTGTAACCCAATCTGTGCAACCAACTGGAGGGGTCTGTAAGCCCTAGCTTTACAAGTGGTGTAGTCAACGGGATATCTGAGCAGGTACAGGAGCCAAAAGCCCCTTGCAGAGGGAGGAAATGTGGCCACTCCTGAATATGTTGTGCCCTCTGGCCACTTTCCTGGTGACTGGAATCTGGTTGCTGCTTGCTATGCTACAAGTCAGCATAGACCAGGCACTCCTTGAAGCAGTGCAGCCTCGAAGAGCCCCTTGAGTGGGGGAGGAAATATGGCTACCCTTGAGTACATGGTGCCTGGGGGCCACTTTTCTGCTTACCGGAGCCTGGCTACTGCTCACTATGATACAAACTAATCGAGATTTAAAGAAGAAAGCAGAGCTGGTGGAAGCACAGAAAACCTTTCTGGAGGATGACGTGCTGCGACTGGGCACCCCTGCCTCTCACACCTGGAAGAACGACAAACCCAGTGGTGAGTTGGAAGCGATTTTGCATCTCCAGGCATGACCTGTTGTGCACCAGAAACTGAAACACGAGCAGCTTATAGGACCAGATGGGCAGCTGGCAGGTGATCCACAGGTTACTGAATTCACTACCTATGTCCCATATACCCAGGCCGAAGGAGTTGATTTAGGGAGACAGTTGCAGCAGAAACAGGGGGAGCCCCTAGCTGCTTGGCTGCCGCAGTTATGGGACCTAGGGGTGGATAGTGTGATATGATCTGGGGAGGAGATGGAAAAATTGGCCTCCATCACCATGCACCTGTCCCTGAGGCAGCGGCTACAGAATAGCCACAGATATGCACAAGGGTCAGGTAATCACTCCTTAATGGAATGGGTGAGCACAGCTGCCCGAGCCATGTGGGCAAATGCGGGAGAACTGCCCCAACCTGTGAGTAAATGGCAAACATATACTGACTTGGTTCAAATACTTCGAGAGCTGGGGATGTGGCTATCCATGTTTAATGAGAACACCCACGGCCCAGACAATGAAAACTTTACAGGCAGCATGAGAGACATAGTGCTACAAAATACTCTATCAACATCTTTTGGGCCACTGATGGCCATACTGGCCCCATACATTGGTCATCCTATACATGAGGTAATAACCATCATAGCCAGCCTGGGTGAAGTAGAGGAGAAAAGACAAGCAGAAATGTTCCAGAAGGTGGCTAAGACCCATCCCCCTATGAAATGCTCAGGATCTTATCCTGAGGGGACCAAGCAAGACTAGCTGTAAGCAGATGTGACTTGCCTTGCTTGCAGCAGGGGTTGACAGCAAGAGAATTGACTGGCAGCCAAATGTGGTCCCATTTGCCTTGTGGCAGCAATTACTCCCCGAACAGCATTTTACTAAATGTCCAGAAACAGGTAGCAAGGTGTGCTCTACCCCTTTAAAAATGATGAGGTACTTACTGTCATGTGCATCCATTGACAAAGTGCCTACCTGCTGGGTCAACATCGCCGCATTGCAGAAATTCCACTTGACCATCCCTCCTGCTCAAGGCAGCACGCGGACTTCCAATGTCGGCTTGTGCCTTACACACACACTGATGGCACAGCTGGCCAGGGGTGAAGCCCCACATTACTGACCTCGGCTGAGGTGATGGAACATTCTTGAAAAACAAATGTATTGAGCCACAGAGGTCCTATGAGCTGAAAGAAAAGGACATACTTAGATTTGGGTTCAGTAGCCGGGACTATGTCTTACTCCTAGAGTCATCAGACACTTCTGAGGTGGACAGAAAAGAGGAGGACGTCTGCGAGGAGCAGTAAGTGTCCGACAGCTGGAAAACTAAGGAACCAACCAAACTGCCTGACACCTTTTGCTTCTTAGAAAGCTTTGGGATCGACCCAAAGGGCATTGTGGTGCTGTCTGTAATGACTCTTGCTGCCTTGAGTCTTTCCTCTGTTGCTGACCCAGTTACGTGAGGGTTTAAGAACACTGACTTCTTTTTTATAGAACTTTTTTTCTGTGGCACACCAACCACAAGCCTGTGGACATTTGTTTCATTACAGTCTCAATCATGACACACTGTGTATTAGAAGAAGCACCGTGGCTTCAGTTGCTTTCACAACTGCTCCCTAGGAAACTACGAACCCCTGGTTAAAGGGTAATTGTGACTTGTTCTCTTTGTACAGTTACTTTATTTATATACTTGTTAAGCTTTGTGGACCAGGTGGTTTTGTTTGGGGGGCAAATCCCTGAGAAGAGAATCTTCTTGAGCTTTGGTTATCCCCAAAACAGCCTCCAGTATATACCAAAGCTTTGACGTGGTGGAGCTCAAGAGTCATAGAAGGTGATTTCGCACTTAGTTTTTTGGTGGGTGGAAATTTAATACATAACCTCATTATCCACTGTTTAACTTAAACAGATCCTTTATGGCACCTGCTAAAGCATATGATGTAATTAGGGAGATCATGGCTGCTCCCATAGGTGCTGATTTAATGTCACAAAATCCAAAAGACGCTGAAAGATAAATGCTGGCGTGGTTGCGGAGAAAAAGGAACTCTCGACGTGTGTGCTGATGACCTAGAAGGCAGAATAAAGACCAACAGATTTCTTCCCCACCAGGAGGTTTCTGCTTCAGACTGAAGGCGAAGAGGCCGAGAAGGACCAGTTCAGTTTGAGGAAGACCCTTTTGGTTTGGACAACTTTTTGGAAGAAGCCAAACAGCACGGGGCCTCTAAGAGACCCTCAGAGAGCAGCCGCCCCAGGGAACGTGAGCACGAAAGCAAGAGGAGGAGGAAGGAAGAGACGCACATCTCTTCCAAGTCAACGGACTATCAGCCAGAAACCTGAGGATGCGAATCCCAGGGGGGCAGAGTTTGTAAAGGCTCAGGATGAAAACCCAGTCCGGGTGCCAGATTCCAGCGCTTCTTTATATCACGGCAGAAAGGGGCATTAGAACTTTCTACCTAGACATTTCATTTGGTTCAAAGAGTGGGTTGTGTTTGTGCTTCCCCTGCCTTTTGTCTTTTATAGAACACACCGCCCCACACACGAACTTAAGACCACTTCCTGTTGTGGGGCTCTGGTAGTTGGGGTCAATCTGTTGTTAAGAGCAACTGCTTCCGAGGAGAGTCACACCTCGATGAGCAGGATCATGTTCCCATACTAGAACTGTCCTGCACAGTGAATTCTCCCCCTATTGGGCTCTGTATTAATTTGGAGTAGGGAAAACGAGCTTTTGCTTAGTGCAGTAATTTGATTCAAATAAAAACATTTAGGCAAAAGTAAAGTTTCTCATTAATGATAAAAATGTGTTGTGCCAGAGGTTATGTGACTGTAACATGAGATGTTCTCATGGAAAGAAACCAGTTCACTTGCCTAGTGCCAAGTCCCTGACCTGGGAGCACAGGGATTCCTGCGCATTAGGTGCCTAGGCTCCTGAGCCCAGCAGATGCCAGGCTCTCTGAACATCGGTGATCGGAACACCAGGCATGAACCACCTATTTCAAAAGATATGCAAGCTTGGCAGTGGGTATGTTACTTAACACAGGATAAAGATCCCTGTGAAAGGAGAAAAACAAAAACTGAGGTCATCAGAAAGAGACTTCCCACTGTAGTCATCAAAATCCATCCTTCAGATAGTCCCCAGAGATGTTTCTATTGCTACTGGGTGCAGGTGTCAGCACCCTGGGAGGAAACGCTGTGATTAGGAGATCCAGGTTAACCAATCATGCAAATAAAGGTAAAATTCTTCCTTCATCACAGAAAGAGTCCCCAGAGAGTCAGTGATATTTGTCCCATCCCTGAAGTTGACTGAGGGGTGTCCTTTGTCACCACTTAGTGGCCTTGAGGCACGACAACAGCAAACATAGGGATGAGTAACCCAGGGGAGCCTTAGCATTCTGAAGTCCATCCCCCACCCTAGGAAGATAATGTGCACACGGTGACAATGCGACCTCTGCCTTTATAATTCAACCCATGTCCCTGGAAAGGGACACAGACTGATAGGGGTTGAAAAAGACCCCAAAGTTTCACATATTGGAAACACCATCATAGTCATGTTTGAGCCAAGAGGGTAGAACCTCCTATCAAGGTTACTACAAATTGGGGCCCTTTAAGACATGATTCGATTGTGAGGACTGTGTTAGTAAATGGATCGACCCATTCACACAGCAGTGGGTGTGGTTCTGTTGGCTTTAAGAGGAGCACGTGAGGAGGTTTACTCACTCCCTCAGTGATCCTCACCGTGTAACACCCTGCATTGTTGTAGAGCCACCACCAAGGACAGGGACCTCATTCGATGTCTCCACTCATCTTTGGACTTCCCAGCCTTCAAAACCATAAGAAATGAAACATCCTTACACATTCCTCACTTTCAGGTGTTTCTGCTATAAGCAGAGATGGACTGACACACATCACCCTTTGAGATGAGGGGGGAAAGGCTTAAACTTGAGTCTTGAGAGTAAGAGACTGCCTGCTCTGGCTCATAAGACAACACAGCAGCCACCCCCAGCCTCCGAAAGCAGAGCTTCCGGGACTGATGTCCAGGGACCCTGCAGCCTGGGACACACCCACCCTCACTTTGCCGTCAGAGGGTCAGCAAGAGAAAGAGGTGTGACCTCCCCAGGTAACTACTGGGGTCACTGTGCACAGAAATGTCTGCTTTCCTATGTGACACTCATCTTCCCAAGTTGTGATGTTTAAAGTAAGGCAATTCATAACTGAAGCCAAAATGTTGAAGTTATTTTAGTTATTACTTTAGTTATACTAAGTTTCCATTCACATTGTCAGAGCTAGGGCTCCAACCCTTCAAACCCATTGTACCGACTGGATCACCAGACCCCTCACATACCAAGCTGGGTCCCCAGACCCTTCCCATGCAGGTAAATGCTAGGTAATTGGGAAAGATTCTGGGAGCTGTTGGCAGACAACACAAGCTCAGAGCTCAGCTTCCTCACTGGAAGCATCTTACAGTACCGGCGGTGGCGGTGGCCTTGCAGAGGGTCCGGGGGCATTAGCAGCAGCAGCAGCCTCCAGCAGCAGTAGTGGCCTCCCCCAAGCCCCCCCTTCCCCCGATATTCTGACGATGGGAATCGCCGTGGATCAGAGCCACTCATCTTTATTCTTAAGTCCACAACCCAGGACACCTGGGTGCACATGCGCACTTGCACTAGATGATTAACAAGGAACACCTGAGCACAAGTGCCCAATTACATCAAATGCTTGGCAAGGTTCTGAATATCAGATGGGCTCTGACCATTTTTTCTATGTTTTCCCAACGTGATGTGCATTCTGAAGTCCATCCCCCACCCTAGGAAGATAATGTGCACACGGTGACAATGCGACCTCTGCCTTTATAATTCAACCCATGTCCCTGGAAAGGGACACAGACTGATAGGGGTTGAAAAAGACCCCAAAGTTTCACATATTAGAAACATCATCATAGTCATGTTTGAGCCAAGAGGGTAGAACCTCCTATCAAGGTTACTACAAATTGGGGCCCTTTAAGACATGATTCGATTGTGAGGACTGTGTTAGTAAATGGATCGACCCATTCACACAGCAGTGGGTGTGGTTCTGTTGGCTTTAAGAGGAGCACGTGAGGAGGTTTACTCACTCCCTCAGTGATCCTCACCGTGTAACACCCTGCATTGTTGTAGAGCCACCACCAAGGACAGGGACCTCATTCGATGTCTCCACTCATCTTTGGACTTCCCAGCCTTCAAAACCATAAGAAATGAAACATCCTTACACATTCCTCACTTTCAGGTGTTTCTGCTATAAGCAGAGATGGACTGACACACATCACCCTTTGAGATGAGGGGGGGGGAAAGCTTAAACTTGAGTCTTGAGAGTAAGAGACTGCCTGCTCTGGCTCATAAGACAACACAGCAGCCACCCCCAGCCTCCGAAAGCAGAGCTTCCGGGACTGATGTCCAGGGACCCTGCAGCCTGGGACACACCCACCCTCACTTTGCCGTCAGAGGGTCAGCAAGAGAAAGAGGTGTGACCTCCCCAGGTAACTACTGGGGTCACTGTGCACAGAAATGTCTGCTTTCCTATGTGACACTCATCTTCCCAAGTTGTGATGTTTAAAGTAAGGCAATTCATAACTGAAGCCAAAATGTTGAAGTTATTTTAGATATTACTTTAGTTATACTAAGTTTCCATTCACACTGTCAGAGGTAGGGCTCCAACCCTTCAAACCCATTGTACCGACTGGATCACCAGACCCCTCACATACCAAGCTGGGTCCCCAGACCCTTCCCATGCAGGTAAATGCTAGGTAATTGGGAAAGATTCTGGGAGCTGTTGGCAGACAACACAAGCTCAGACCTCAGCTTCCTCACTGGAAGCATCTTACAGTACCGGCGGTGGCGGTGGCCTTGCAGAGGGTCCGGGGGGCATTAGCAGCAGCAGCAGCCTCCAGCAGCAGTAGTGGCCTCCCCCAAGCCCCCCCTTCCCCCGATATTCTGACGATGGGAATCGCCGTGGATCAGAGCCACTCATCTTTATTCTTAAGTCCACAACCCAGGACACCTGGGTGCACATGCGCACTTGCACTAGATGATTAACAAGGAACACCTGAGCACAAGTGCCCAATTACATCAAATGCTTGGCAAGGTTCTGAATATCAGATGGGCTCTGACCATTTTTTCTATGTTTTCCCAACGTGATGTGAGAACATCTGTTACATAAAGTTGTACCATGTTGGGGAAGGCATAGCTGTGGAGGAGGAAAAGGCCAGTTATGACAGAGCAGGAAGGCTCTGATAAAGTGTACGAAGGATTCCTTCCAGAAGTCACTTCCTAAGACGGCTTCCTCATCCATTCAAGGTACAATGCTCTCATCCTATCCCTCATCTTCATGGCCCAGAGCCCACCTCTGGGCACCCATGGCTCTGTCCACATTCCTAGGAGGCCAGGCTGGTGCCTCCACCAGCAACTCTGAGTCCCCGATGGACCACTTTGAAAAGCAGCACAAGTGGGAACCACCCGTGGCCGGACACCGGACGAGCATGAACCCGCTCTTCCCTCCCTTCCACCTCTCAGCCTTCATTCCCTCGGGTCTCCCCATCTGGGTTCATCCAGCACTCATGCGGCCGGTGAGTCTTCCTGGAGCCCATCTCAGCTGAGACTGAGTTTCCAACCTTTCGAGTTGATCATGTGGTCTCTAAAATGACAAATCCAAGTTTCCTTTTGATTCAGTGAGACAAATAAAAACAAATGGGAAATGCTCTCACTATATAGGTGTAGACCCACAAGTTTTTCTCAAAAATTCTTCACACTCACTTTTTCCTACAAGAAAAGGAAGCGATGGAGGGAGTTCTTTCTACAGAGCATTCCCCTCTCAGCAGGAAGAGATGAGGAAGTGAAAGAATGTGGACAAACAGAGACAGCCTAGGTTGGAAGTCCAGAACCCCATAAAACTGATGGCAGAGCTGACAGATGTTTGCCAAGAACAACTTCAATGTTAGCATTTTAATACTACAAAATATCCTGGCAATGACATATGCAGCCAGACACCAAGCAATCGGATAGCCTAAAGAGCCACTTAATGTAATGATTGTGTCAAATCCCTGCCACCTGCCGGAAGCAAAGGATCTCACTGTCTACAAGAAGAAGCCCTGATGCTTAATACAAAGTCCTTGTTTTCCACTGCAAGTGTTAAATCAGTGTTGATTCTTCAGTCACAATTCACATGGTTGAAAGTTCAAACAGCCGGACTTACTTGTCCACAGAAAGGACCCTGGTGAAGTTAGAAAAAAACTGGTGGACCTATGAAATTGCCATGGAGGCCCTACCCAGCCTACACCCCCATCAGCGTGACCACGGCCCAGCCCCCAGCACACCAGGCACTCAGGTGCACAATCCTGGGCATCAGGCTAGAGGCCGGCAGGGGACGCTATAGGCAAGTTACAGTTCCTAGGCCTCAGGGACAACCCACCCTCTCCGTCTCGAAGTGCAAGGCATTGATTACTCTTCAGCCTCCTTCCCAACAGCTGTATCTGATGGATTTTAGTCTGATCAAGATCTTACAGGATGAAGTCTTTTGCAATATATACTCAGCATCTCCTTCCCAGGGAGCTCGACTGCACCACTGCCATGAAGCATCACCAGCCTGAGACTCAGCGGGTTCCATGGGGGGGAAGATGTCAGACTGACGCTGTCCTCAGCCATGGCCCACCTGGGCTCACCAGCAGCTTCGGGATGGTTTGCCAGCAGAACTCTCAGCCTGCCAGGAGCACAGCACATTTCATCACAGCACCTCTCGTGACCTGACAGCTGCTATAGGATTCCATTTCCCCAGGTGGTAGGACATGGGTCTAGGGACCGAGGAGTAGAAGTTTGTCTCTCCCCGTTGGCCCCAGTGACATTTCTGTGTATTTAAGACTTCCATCCCAACAAGTCAAGTCCGGAAATCTAACAGTCCTAGTTCTAGATGTCTCCACAGGGGACTTGCGGTAATGCCACATCATTTAGGGCTTCTTCTGCCAGGAGACCAGGGAGAGTTGCTGCTGCGTGAAAAAGCAAAGGGTAGCATATGGAGCTCACGAGAATCACTGTGCACTCCTGTGATTCCATGCATACAGTCAGGTGTAACTAGACTGTCACAGACAATGTGGTCTAGAGAGGTGACTGGGGGATGAGACTTCTTAGGAATGAAGGTCTTGGTCACCCAAACAAGCAAGTTAGACTTGTGCAAGTGCTGAGTGGGTGTGAGAGACCCGAGCAGCGATGCTAGAAGGAGGCAGTGAAGGTCGAGTACGTCGTGGCCTGGCAGCCCTCAGACCAGCTGCAGCAGCAGCAGCAGCGTTGCGGTTACAGCTGCCCATGACTCGTAGCCCTGGTGCTTTGCCTCTCGGGTCTTCCTATGCACAAATGCTCACTGTGCAGCTGTGAGGAGCGTGGTTACGCTGGAGGAGAGTGCCAGCTGAGCCTTGGGTTCTTGGGGTGGCCCCAAGTCGAAGCCCATGGGGCTCAGCCAATTCCGTCCACTGTGGGATTCCTCACAGGGGTTCCATTTGCTCCGGAGCTCCTTGGTGGGCTGGCAGAAACTGTCAGGATGGCACTGTGGTCTTCCAGCTTCCCTGTGCAGAGTTCTACATATTTTGAATTCCTACGTCCCTCAGCACCTCCTTCCTAGACAGGTCCATGGTACTGCCACCACTGGACATCAGTGGCAGTGGAGTCCATATGTCCCTGAGGGTGGGCAGCAGTCTGATGTGTGAGGGCCTCCGCTCTAGCCCACCTGGAACATATTGGCCCCTCCTGGTAAGAGGTAGTTGTTATCACGAGGATAGGGACCCACACTGACATAGCCTCGTGTTTTTTGATACCGAGCATAGGTCCTGTGGTGCCTGTCTGACTTCTGCCCATTCCGTGAGTCTCAGTCATTAGGCTCCTTCTCAAAGTTTGAATCCGACACTGCATCAGGCTTCCAAAGTGTTTCATGAGAGAATCAACATCCAAAATAAGAATGTGTATGTCTCCACATCAGAAAAGCTGGGCATACTTCTTCTTAAGAAGTGAGAGGTTTTAGGTACGTGAAGATATTGCCACTCTCTCAGCATCACGCACGTGACCACATTCTAGACTCACTAATTAAGAACATAGAGGAGAAAGGTCATGTTCCACAGGTGAATGGAGTGGCAGCAGCCACAGGTGAAGCCTTTCTAGACATTCTGTAGAGACATGACTTGGACCCTTTTTATGGCCGTCCTTGTCCATCTCTGGTCAAGAAAACCGACTGTGCCTGCCTTTGCTGACTATTTATTATGCCCTCAAGCTGTCAGCAAAACTGTAATATTTGCCAAGGTTTTAGAAATGACTAGTGTTTCTCTAGTCCCTCAGACTTCTGATGATGCCTGACCCTCACAATCGTGACTTGGTTTTCTGGCGCCAAGCTCCCAACCTTGTTTCTGGTGTCACCTGACAGACTCTTCTAATCAGAAGCAGTTGACTTTCAAATTGGACCATCAGCTTTAGCAGAAGATTAGATCAACAGCAGAGGAACTCTGAGCAGCAAGGCCACTTCTAGGACCTCCCAGGAACCTACCAATGACGTGCCAATGTGCACCACTGGGCACGCTTAACCAGTGTTTCACGTCTATAAAGTGTCTCACTGAGAGCTTCAGACTGTGTTCAGATGGCCACGGGTAATATAGAGCTAAGCAGCAAGCCTGCACTCAGGATTTCATAGTACAGCCCTATGCATTAAGTGCTCTCACTAAATCAGATTCAGAACCAAGTTCAGGTGTGGTGTCTGCGGCCTTACAGACAGTGATCTGTCCCACTGACCTTTCTCAGTTTGTAGAGAAGAGTAGTCATTTGGCATCACGATCCTTCCTCATTATTGTATGACAATTTTACTCTGGCATTTGCCAGATAAGGTTTTAAAATTTTGGTTCTCACGTCACGCATTTGATTTCATATTACGTAAAAATGTCTCCGACATCTCTAATTTCCTGTCGTTTTACAACCCTCACTGACCTTTCATGTAATGGTGCTGTGCAAGGAAAAGTTTGGTATTCAGGATCCCTACTAAGGGAAAGGGAATGAGTGGGGAATCAACATAAGTGGCTTTAAAGGCTTCTCCAACTGCACTGTGTTGCCTCTGGAACACCCTGCCATGTGCTGGCATCTGACTGACCCGGTTCCATGTGCATTTGCTCTTCACTGCATCTGACTGGGTTCTGTATGAGTTTTCTCTTCACTGCATCTGACTGATTGAGTTCCGTGTGCATTTGCTCTTCACTGCATCTGACTGACCGGGCTCCATGTGCATTTGCTCTTCACTGCATCTGACTGACCGGGCTCCATGTGCATTTGCTCTTCACTGCATCTGACTGACCGGGCTCCATGTGCATTTGCTCTTCACTGCATCTGACTGATTCTGTATGAGTTTTCTCTTCATGGCATGTGACTGATTGAGTTCCGTGTGCATTTGCTCTCACAGCTTCTGACTGATTGAGTTCCGTGTGCTTTTGCACTTAAGATGTGAGCAAATGCACACGGAACTCAATCAGTCAGATGCATTAACTGATGCGATTATCCCATGATAAAAGCGGGGTCTGGAGCTCAGCAGTCCTCAGTTCCTTCCCGCAGCCGAGAACAAAGAATGAAGGACGGCAAGAGCCAGCGAGACCGGGAGAGCCGGCAAAGGCACTGTCTCGGGGACTTGGTGACAGTCACGGCGATGGTGGTGGAGAAGCAGGAGCACCTCAGTCCGCAAGCAGAGTGGCCTGCCCTCCACCATCCTGTTGTCCCCCGTGGTGGCCGCTCCCTTCCCACCGACAAGCCTGGCCGCCCTGGCCACCACAGGGTCCGAGCCCGGGCGGTTAGCCAGTCCCCACTCAAAAAGAAAAGCAAGTCTTCAGGGAGAAGCAAGTCTCCCGGGAGTAGGAGAAGCCAGAGTCCCCACCACTCAGCAGTCACTGTGAAGCAGGAACGTGAGGACCACCCCCGAAGAGGACGGGTGGATGGGCATCACTGGGAACCCGCAGAACAGGAGCACAGGAGAGCTAGGGACAGTGACCCGGAGAGACGGCACGGCCATTCCCACCGAAGGACAGCCTCGAACAAGAGGCCCGGGCGCGGGCAGATGCAGGATCGTGACATGCAGACCCCACAGGCTCAGGAGGAAGAGTGGGAGTGGTGTCACGCAAGACGCCAGGAGCATCGCCAGAAGAAGGAAGCTCGTGGGACACGTGATGACTCTCCGGAGGTGTACCCTCCATCTGGTGGCAACAATAAAGACAAACGGGCGCTCGCTGAAGAAAAACCCAGGTCTGAGCTATCTGGGGCACTCCTTGAGGACACCAAAACCTTCAAGGATGTAGTCATTAAGTATAGCGAGCCCCCGGAAGCACGTATCCCCAAAAGACGGTGGCGGCTCTACCCCTTTAAACACGATGAGGTACTTCCCGTCCTGTGCGTCCATCGACAAAGCACCTACCTGCTGGGTCAACATCGCCACATCGCAGACATTCCACTTGAAGGAAGGAGATACTGAGTACATATTGCAAAAAATTTCATCCTGTAAGATCTTGATCAGACTAAAATCCCTGAGGTGCTGTGTTCGCAAGGAGGCTGAAGAGTAGTCAACCCCTTGCAATGCAAGAGGGAGAGGGTGGGCTGTCCCTGAGGCCTAGGAACTGTAACTTGCCTCTAGCGTCCAATGCTGGCCTGCAGCCTGATGCCCAGGATTGTGCACCTGAGTGCCAGGTGTGCTGGGGGCTGGGCCGTGGTCACGCTAATGGAGGTGTAGGCTGGGTAGGGCCACCACGGCAATTTGGTAGGTCCACCGGTTTCTCCTAACTTCACCAGGGTCCTCTGTGGGGACAAATAAGGCCGGCTTTTTGAACTTTCGACCATGTGAATCATGACTGAAGAATAAACACTGATTTAACACTTGCAGTGGGAAACAAGGTCTTTGTATTAAACATCAGGGCTTCTTCTCTTAGACAGTGAGATCCTTTCCTTCTGCCAGGTGGCAGGGATTTAACACAATCATTACCTTAAGTGGCACTTTAGGCTATGCGATTGTTCGGTGTCTGGCTGCACATGTCATTGCCAGGATATTTTGTAGTGTCAAACTGCTAACATTGAATCCGTTCTTGGCAAACATCGGTCAGCTTTGCCATCCCTTTGCTGGGGTTCTGGACTTCCAACCTAGGCTGTCTCTGCTTGTCCATAGGCCTTGCAGTGGGAAGTGTGAATGCTGCTGGGACTCCTCATCCCTGGCCCTTTTACTTCCTCATCTCTTCCTGCTGAGAAGGGAATGCGCTGGGGAAAGCACTCCCTCCATCGTGTCCTGTTCTTTCTAGACAAAGTGAGCTTGAAGACTTATCGAGGAAAAACTATGGGCACACCCCTGTAGAGTAAGAGCATTTCCAGTTTGTTTTTATTTGTCTCACTCAATCAAAAGGAAACTTGGATTTGTCATTTTAGAGACCACGTGATCAAGTCGAAAGTTTGGAAACTCTCAGTCTCAGCTGAGATGGGCTCCAGGAAGACTCACCGGCCGCATGAGTGCTGGATGAACCCAGATGGGGAGACGCGAGGGAATGAAGGCTGAGAGGTGGAAGGGAGGGAAGAGCGGGTTCATGCTCGTCCGGTGTCCGGCCACAGGTGGTTCCCACTTGTGCTGCTTTTCAAAGTGGTCCATCGGGGCTCAGAGCTTGCTGGTGGAGGCACCGGCCTGGCCTCCTAGGAATGTGGACAGAGCCATGGGTGCCCAGAGGTTGGATCTGGCCCATGAAGATGAGGGATAGGATGAGAGCATTGTACCTTGAACAGATGAGGGAGCCGTCCTAGGAGGTGACTTCTGGAAGGAATCCTTCCTACACTTTATCAGAGCCACTCTGCTCTGTCATAACTGGTCTTTTCCTCCTCCATCAGCTGTGCCTTCCCCAACCCAGTGCAACCTTACGTGACATCTGTTCTCAGTTCACATCTTGGTAAGATAAGTATTGCATGTAAAAGCAGGCAGTTCTATGCACAATGACCCTACTGGGGTCACATGGGGAGGCCACACCTACTTCTCTCACGGACAGCAAATCGAGGATGTGTCCCTGGCTGCGGGGTCTCTGGTGCTCGATCCTGGAGGCTCTGCTTTCGGAGGTCAGGGGTGACTGTCATGCTTTCTTATGAGCCAGAGCAGGCAGTATCTTATGTTCAAAACAAATTTTAGCTTTTCCCCCCTCATCTCATAGGGTGATGTGTGTCAGTCCTTCTCTGCTTATAACAGAAATACGTGAAAGTTGGCAATGCGTAAGGATGTTTCATTTATTATGGTTGTGGAAGCCGGGAAGTCCGAAGAACAGGGAAGATGTCGAGTGAGGTCCCTGTCCTTGGTGGTGGCTCCACGGCAATGCAGGGTGTTACACGGTGAGGTTCACTGAGGGAGAGAGCAAACCCCTTCACTTGTTCCTTTTAAAGCCATCAGAACCACACCCATTGCTGTGTGAATGGGTCGATCCATTCACTACCACAGACCTCACAATCGAATCATCTCTTAAAGGGCCCCAACTTTCAATGACCACGATAGGAGTTCCTACACTATAAGCTCAACCCCGACTGTGATGGCATTTCCAATACGTGCAACTTTGGGGTCTTCTTCAAACCCTATCAGTCTGTGTCTCTTTCCTGGGGCATGGGTGGTTTTCTGAAGGCCGAGGTCTCATTGTCACCGTGTGCACAGGATCTTCCTAGGGTGGGGAATGGACTTCAGAATGCGAAGGCTTCCATGGGCTACTCATCTCTGTGCTTGCTGTTGTCATGCCTCAAGGCCTCATGGTGGTGTGAAAGGACACCCCTGCGCCCACTGCTGGGATGGGACAAACGTCACTACCTCTCTGGGGACTCTTTTTTTGTGATGCATGGGTTTTACCTTTGTTTGCATGATTGGTTAACCTGTCTGCCCTAGTCACAGGGTTTCCTCTCAGCGTGCTGACACCTGCACCCAGTAGCAACTGAACCATCTCTGGGAACTCTCTGAAAGAGGGATTTTGATGACTACACTGGGGAGCCTCTTGATGGAGGCCTCACTTTTTGTCTTTGTCCCTTCACAGGGTTCTCTATCCTCTGTGAAGTAACATACCCCCTGCCAAGCTTGGGTCTCTTTTGATATGGGTGATTCCTGCCTGGGGGAGCAATCCCAGATGGGCTGGAGAGCAACGGCACATCCTGCACAGGCTTCCCTGTGCTCCCAGATCTCGGGACCTTGGCACTATGTGATTGAACTGGTTTCTTCCCATGAGAACATCTCCTGTCACACTCACGTGACCTCAGGCACAACATGTTTTTATCATTAATGAGAAACTTTATTTTTTTGTCTAAATGTTTTTCTTTGAATCAAATTGTTGAACCAAACAAGAGCTCAATTTCCTTACTGCAAATTATTACAGAGCTCAATAGGGGGAGAATTCACTGTGCAGGACAGTTCTAGTATGGGAACAAGATCCTGCTCATCGAGGTGTGACTCTACTCGGAAGCAGTTGCTCCTAACAACAGATGGACCCCAACTACTAGAGCCCCACAACGGGAAATGGTCTTAAGTTCGTGTGTGGGGCAGTGTGTCCTATAAAAGACAAAAGGCAGGGGAAGCACAAACACAACACACTCTTTGAACCAAATGAAATGTCTAGGTAGAAAGTTCTAATGCCCCTTTCTGCCGTGATATAAAGAAGCGCTGGAATCTGGCACCCGGACTGGGTTTTCATCCTGAGCCTTTACAAACTCTGCCCCCCTGGGATTCGCATCCTCAGGTTTCTGGCTGATAGTCCGTTGACTTGGAAGAGATGTGCGTCTCTTCCTTCCTCCTCCTCTTGCTTTCGTGCTCACGTTCCCTGGGGCGGCTGCTCTCTGAGGGTCTCTTAGAGGCCCCGTGCTGTTTGGCTTCTTCCAAAAAGTTGTCCAAACCAAAAGGGTCTTCCTCAAACTGAACTGGTCCTTCTCGGCCTCTTCGCCTTCAGTCTGAAGCAGAAACCTCCTGGTGGGGAAGAAATCTGTTGGTCTTTATTCTGCCTTCTAGGTCATCAGCACACACGTCCTTGTCCAGATTTTGGCTGGGCCTGTAAATGATCTGGGCCACACCCTGACCACCTCTCCAGGCTCGATCATAAACATTGTACATTTCATCTTGTCCACCTGCAAACCCACTGTCCACCCCTTGGGATCGGTCAAAGAGCCTGTGGTCGTCCTGAACTTCACTGCACGTGCGAGGATTTTCCATACTGAGAGCAATGACTTCGGTCACATCCCGAGTCTCACTTCTCTGTCCTTTTGGCCTCTTCTCTGGCGCTGCCGTGGGAAGGTTCCGGGCACGCTGTCTCTCTTCTCGCCTGTCATGCCGGATTTCCTCCCTCTCGTGTGCCTCCCCCTCCTCTTTCTCCACATGGGTCTTGGTCCCAGCTCTCCTCTCCCTGGCTTTCTGGGCCATTTCTCTGAGTTTTTCTTCACGTCTCTCCTTCGCTTTATGAGCCATCTTTCTCTCTACCTGGGCACGCATTTCCACAGCTTCCCAAGCCTTGCGATCAGCCATGGAGAGGGCTTGGGTGAGTCTGGCAAACTTCTCACTGATGTGTACTGTCTGTAGTCCTCTCGCATCCGCAACCAGACGTTTGTCCAGTGGGATCGTGTAACCCTTTGCGTTTTTCTAGTTAGAAATACAGGGAGGAATCTTCCACTCTTGCTGTTCCCTTCCAGTCATCTGTCTGCTAGGGGAACACATGACAGGTGCAGGAGGAGAAGGTGGTCCCTGGGGGATTTTCTCGTTAGTCTTAAACCTTGAAGGTTCCATGGGATCTGTCTGCATTTCTGCCATCCGAATAACCCTCTGTGTGGCTCCAGAGTTGAAAGCCACTCCTTGCTGAGCTGGGCTGTATCGGATATACTGAGCTGGAGCCAGTTTATCAGCTGCACCCAGTGGCCTGGCTGTGGCAACCTTCTGCCATACGGATTTCTCTAAGGCTTCTCGGGTGTTTTCTGTTATCT
>NW_007726800.1:79775-113297 GCF_000696425.1 Galeopterus variegatus
CCAGTGTATTTCCCAAAGAAAAACAGGAGATAAAATTTGAATAAAAATGAAAAATTTAATAGCAGATAAGATGGTCAATGTTATGTACAAGATCCCCAGAGACGTCAGGAGTCGTCTCATAGGAAATAGATCCACAACCCATTTCAGCCTTTGTGACATTAAATCAGCACCTATGGGAGCAGCCATGATCTTCGTATACATCCGATGCTTTGGCAGGTGCCATAAAGCATCTGTTTAAGTTAAACAGTCGATAATGAGGTTATGTATTAAATTTCCACCCACCAAAAAACTAAGTGTGAAATCAGCTTCTATGACTCTTGAGCTCCACCAGGTCAAAGCTTTGGTATATACTGGAGGCTGTTTTGGGGATAACCAAAGCTCAAGAAGATTCTCTTCTCAGGGATTTGCCCCCCAAACAAAACCACCTGGTCCACAAAACTTAACAAGTATATAAGTAAACTAAGTGTACAAGGAGAATAAGCCACAATTCCCCTTTAACCAAGGGTTTGTAGTTTCCTAGGCAGCAGTTCTGGAAGCAACTGAAGCCACAATGCTTCTTCTAAAACACAGTGCATTATAATTGAGACTGTTCTGAAACAAATGTCCACAGGCGTGTGGCTGGTGTGCCACAGAAAAAAGTTCCAAACAGAAGTCAGTGTTCTTAAACCATCACATAAGTGGGTCCGCAACAGGGCAATGCCACAAGGTAGTAGGTGGCATTACAGAGAGCGCCACCGTGCCCTTTGGGTCGACCCCAAAGCCTTCCAGGCAGGAAAAGGTGTCAGGCAGTTTGGGTGGTTCCTTAGTTTTCCAGCTGTCGGACACTTACTGCTCCTCGCAGACGTCCTCCTCTTTTCTGTCCACCTCAGAAGTGTCCGATGACTCATGGAGTAAGACATACTCCCGGCTACTGAACCCAAATCTAAGCACATCCTTTTCTTTCAGCTCATAGTACCTCTGTGGCTCAATACGTTTATTGTTCAAGAATGTTCCGTTTCCTGAGCCGAGGTCAATAATGTAGGGCTTCACCCCCCAGCCAGCAGTGCCATCAGCACGGGTGTAATGCACAAGGCGACACTGGAAGACCGCGTGCTGCTTCGAGCAGGAGGGATGGTCAAGTGGAATGTCTGCGACGCGGCGATGTCGACCCAGCAGGTAGGCGCTTTGTCGATGGACACACAGGACGGGAAGAACCTCATCGTGTTTAAAGGGGTAGAGCCGCCACCGTCTTTTGGGGATACGTGCTTCCGGGGGCTCGCTATACTTAATGACTACACCCCTGAACGTGTTGGTGTCTTCAAGAAGTGCCCCAGACAGCTCAGACCTGGGTTTTTCTTCAGTGGGCACCTCTTTTTCTTTATTGTTGCCACCAGGTGGAGGGGACACCTCCGGAGAGTCATCACGTGTCCCACGAGCTTCCTTCTTCTGGCAATGCTCCTGGCGTGTTGCGTGACACCACTCCCGCTCTTCCTCCTGAGCTTGTGGGGTCTGCATGTCACGATCCTGCACCTGCCCGCGCCCGGGCCTCTTTTTCGAGGCTGTCCTTCGGTGGGAATGGCCGTGCCGTCTGTCCGGGTCACTGTCCCTAGCTCTCCTGTGCTCCTGTTCTGCGGGTTCCCGGTGCTGCCCATCCCACCGTCTTTTGGGGATACGTGCTTCCGGGGGCTCGCTATACTTAATGACTACACCCCTGAAGGTGTTGGTGTCCTCAAGGAGTGCCCCAGATAGCTCAGACCTGGGTTTTTCTTCAGCGGGCACCTCTTTTCCTTTATTGTTGCCACCAGGTGGAGGGGACACCTCCGGAGAGTCATCACGTGTCCCACGAGCTTCCTTCTTCTGGCGATGCTCCTGGCGTCTTGCGTGACACCACTCCCGCTCTTCGTCCTGAGCCTGTGGGGTCTGCATGTCACGATCCTGCACCTGCCAGCGCCCGGGCCTCTTGTGTGAGGCTGTCCTTCGGTGGGAATGGCTGTGCCGTCTGTCCGGGTCACTGTCCCTAGCTCTCCTGTGCTCCTGTTCTGCAGGTTTCCGGTGCTGCCCATCTCATCCGCCCATCCTCTTCGGGGGTGGTCCTCACGTTCCTGCTTCACAGTGACTGCTGAGTGGTGGGGACTCCGGCTTCTTCTACTCCCGGGAGACTTACCTCTCCCTGAAGACTTGCTTTTCTTTTTGACTGGGGACCGGCTAACCACCCGGGCTCGGACCCTGTGGTGGCCAGGGCGGCCAGGCTTGTCGGTGGGAAGGGAGCGGCCACCACGGGGGACATCTGGATGGCGGAGGGCAGGCCACTCAGCTTGCGGACTGAGGTGCTCCTGCTTCTCCACCACCATCGCCGCGACTGTCACCAAGTCCCCGAGACAGTGCCTTTGCCGGCTCTCCCGGTCTCGCTGGCTCTTGCCGTCCTTCATTCTTTGTTCTCGGCTGCGGGAAGTAACTGAGGACTGCTGAGCTCCAGACCCCGCTTTTATCATGGGATAATCGCATCAGTTAATGCATCTGACTGATTGAGTTCCATGTGCATTTGCTCACATCTTAAGTGCAAAAGCACACGGAACTCAATCAGTCAGAAGCCGTGAGAGCAAATGCACATGGAACAAAATCAGTCAGATGTCGTGAAGAGTAAACTCATACAGAACCCACTCAGATGCAGTGAAGAGCGAATGCACAGAGAACCCAGTCAGTCAGATGCAGTGAAGACAAAACTCATAGAGAACCCAGTCAGACGCAGTGAAGAGCAAATGCACACGGAACAGAATCAGTCAGATGCAGTGAAGAGCAAATGCACAGGGAACCCAGTCAGTCAGATGCCAGCACATCTCAGGGTGTTCCAGAGGCAAAACAGTGCAGTTGGAGAAGCCTTTAAAGCCACTTATGTTGATTCCCCACTCATTCCCTTTCCCCTAGTAGGGATCCTGAGTACAAAACATTTCCTTGCACAGCAACATTACATGAAACGTCAGTGGGGGTTGTAAAACGACAGGAAATTAGAGATGTCGGAGACATTTTTATGTAATATGAAATCAAAAGCGTGATGTGAGATCCAAAATTTTAAAACCTTATCTGGCAAATGCCGGAGTAAAATTGTCATACAATAATGAGGAAGGATTGTGATGCCAAATGATTACTCTTCTCTACAAACTGAGAAAGGTCAGTGGGACAGATCACTGTCTGTAAGGCCGCAGACACCACACCTGAACTTGGTTCTGAATCTGATTTAGTGAGAGCACTTAATGCATAGGGCTGTACTATGAAATCCTGAGTGCAGGCTTGCTGCTTAGCTCTATATTACCCGTGGCCACCTGAACACAGTCTGAAGCTCTCAGTGAGACACTTTATACACATGAAACACTGGTTAAGCGTGTCCAGTGGTCCACGTTGGCACTTCAATTGGTAGGTTCCTGGGAGGTCCTAGAAGTGGCCTTGCTGCTCAGAGTTCCTCTGCTGTTGATCTAATCTTCTGCTAAAGCTGATGGTCCAATTTGAAAGTCAACTGCTTCTGATTAGAAGAGTCTGTCAGGTGACACCAGAAACAAGGTTGGGAGCTTGGCGCCAGAAAACCAAGTCACGATTGTGAGGGTCAGGCATCATCCGAAGTCTGAGGGACAAGAGAAACACTAGTCATTTCTAAAACCTTGGCAAATATTACAGTTTTGCTGACAGCTCGAGGGCATCATAAATGGTCAGCAAAGGCAGGCAAAGTCGGTTTTCTTGACCAGAGATGGACAAGGACGGCCATAAAAAGGGTCCAAGTCATGTCTCTACAGAATGTCTAGAAAGGCTTCACCTGTGGCTGCTGCCACTCCATTCACTTGTGGAACGTGACCTTTCTCCCCTATGTTCTTAATTAGTGAGTCTAGAATGTGGTCACGTGCACGATGCTGAGAGACTGGCAATATCTTCACGTACCTAAAACCTCTCACTTCTTAAGAAGAAGTATGCCCAGCTTTTCTGATGTGGAGACATACACATTCTTATTTTGGATGTTGATTCTCTCATGAAACACTTTGGAAGCTTGATGCAGTGTCGGATTCAACCTTTGAGAAGTAGCCTAATGACTGAGACTCACGGAACGGGCAGGAATCAGACAGGCACCACAGGACCCATGCTCGGTACCAAAAAACATGAGGCTACGTTAGTGTGGGTCCCTATCCACATGATAACCACCGTCTCTTACCAGGAGAGCCCAATATGTTCCAGGTGGGCTACAGCAGATGCCCTCACACATCAGACTGCTGCCCACCATCAGGGCCACGTGGACTCCACGGCCACTGATGTCCAGTGGTGGCAGTACCATGGACCTGTCTAGGAAGGAGATGCTGAGGGACGTAGGAATTCAAAATATGTAGAACTCTGCACAGGGAAGCTGGAAGACCACAGTGCCATCCTGACAGTTTCTGCCAGCCCACCGAGGAGCTCTGGGGCAAATGGAACCCATGTGAGGAGTCCCACAGTGGATGGAAGTGGCTGAGCCCCATGGGCTTCGACTTGGGGCCACCCCAAGAACCCAAGGCTCAGCTGGCACTCTCCTCCAGCGTAACCAAGCTCCTCACAGCTGCACAGTGAGCATTTGTGCATAGGAAGACCCGAGAGGCAAAGCACCAGGGATGCGAGTCATGGGCAGCTGTAACCGCAACGCTGCTGCTGCTGCTGCAGCTGGTCTGAGGGCTGCCAGGCCAAGACGTACTCGACCTTCACTGCCTCCTTCTAGCATCACTGCTCGGGTCTCTCACACCCACTCAGCACTTGCACAAGTCTAACTTGCTTGTTTGGGTGACCAAGACCTTCATTTCTAAGAAGCCTGATCCCCCAATGACCTCTGTGCGCCACCTTGGCTGTGCCTGTCTAGTTTCACCCGGCCATATACATGGAAGTGCAGAAGTGCGCCATGATTCACATGAGATCCATATGCTACCCTTTGCTTTTTCATGTAGCAGCAACTTTCCCTTTTCTCCTGGCAGAAGGAGCTGTAAATGACGTGGCAACACCGCAAGTCCCCTGTGGAGGCATCTACACCTAGGACTGTTAGATTTCTGGACTTGACGTTGTGGGGATGGAAGGCTTAAATACCCAGAAGGGTCACTGGTGCTGACTGCGAAAGACAAACTTCGACTCCTTGGTCCCCAGACCCATGTTCTACCACCTGGGGAAATGGCATCCTACAGGGGCTCTTAGGTCAGCACAGGTGCTGTGATGAAATGTGCTGTGCTACTGACAGGGTGAGCGTTCTGCTTGCAAACCATCCCGAAGCTGCTGGTGAGCACAGGTGGGCCATGGCAGAAGACAGTGCCAGTCTGACTCCTTCCCCCAATGGACCCCGCTCAGTTTCAGGCTGCTGAGGCTTCGTTTCTATGTTGCAGTCGAGCTCTCTGGGAAGGAGATGCTGAGTACATATTGACAGAGTTCCTCCTGTAAAATCTTTATCAGACTGAAATGCATGAGACGCAGCTGTGGAAAGGAGGCTGAAGAGTAGTCAACCCCTTGCACTTCGAGAACGAGAGGGTGGCCTGTCCCCGAGGCCTAGGAAGTGTAACTTGCCTCTAGTGTCCCCTGCTGGCCTCCAGCCTGATGCCCAGGATTGTGCACCTGAGTGCCAGGTGTGCTGGGGCCTGAGCTGTGGTTACATTGATGGGGGTGTAGGCTGGATAGGGCCACCAAGGCAACTTCTTAGATCCACTGGGTGTTTCCTAACTTAACCAGGGTCCTCTGTGGGGACAAATAATGCCTGCCATTTGAACTATCGACCGTGTGAATCATGACTGAAGAATAAACACTGATGGAACACTTGCAGTGGGAAACAAGGACTTTGTATTAAGCATCAGGGCTTCTTCTCTTAGACAGTGAGATCCTTTGCTTCTGGCAGGTGGCAGGGATTTGACACAATCATTACCTTAAGTGGCTCTTTAGGCTATGCGATTGTTCGGTGTCTGGTTGCACATGTCATTGCCAGGATATTTTGTAGTATTAAAATGCTAACATTGAAGTTGTTCTTGGCAAACATCTGTCAGCTTTGCCATCACTTTGGTGGGGTTCTGGACTTCCGACCTAGGCTGTCTCAAATGTCAGTGCTGCTGGGCCTCCTCATCCCTGGTCCTTTTACTTCCTCCTCTCTTCCTGCTGAGAAGGGAACGCGCTGTAGAAACTACTCCCTCCATCGTGTCCTTTTCCTGCAGGACAAAGTGAGCATGAAGACTTTGAAGAAAACTTATAGGCACACACTTCTATAGTAAGAGCATTTTTACTTTGTTTTAACTTGTTTTACTGATCAAAAGTGAACTTGGATTTGTCATCTTAGAGACCACATGATCTACTCGAAAGGTTGGAAACTCTCAGTCTCAGCTGAGATGGGCTCCAGGAAGACTCAACGGCCGCATGAGTGCTGGATGAACCCAGATGGGGAGACCCGAGGGAATGAAGGCTGAGAGGTGGAAGGGAGGGAGAGCGGGTTCATGCTCGTCCGGTGTCCGGCCACAGGTGGTTCCCACTTGTGCTGCTTTTCAAAGTGGTCCATCGGGGCTCAGAGCTTGCCGGTGGAGGCACCGGCCTGGTCTCCTAGGAATGTGGACAGAGCCATGGGTGCCCAGAGGTGAGCTCTGGCCCATGAAGATGAGAGATGTGATGAGACCATTGTACCTTGAACGGATGAGGGAGCCGTCCTAGGAAGTGACTTCTGGAAGGAATCCTTCCTGCTCTGTCATAACTGGTCTTTTCCTCCTCCACAGCTATGCCTTCCCCAACCTAGTGCTACCTTACGTGAAGTCGTTTCTCAGTTCACAACTTGGGAAGATCAGTGTGGTGTGAAAAAGCAGGCAGTTCTGCGCATAGCGACCCTACTGGGGTCACCTGGGGAGGCCACACCTCTTTTGCTGACTGAGAACAAATTGAGTGTGTGTCCCAGGCTTCGGGGTCCCTGGTGATCGGTCCTGGATGCTCTGCTTTCGGTGGCCGGGGGTGGCTGTCGTGTTTTCTTACGAGCCAGAGCAGGCAGTCTCTTCCTTTCAAAACTCAAGTTTTAGCCTTTTTCCTGCCTCTCATTCGGTCATGTGAATAAGCCCGTCTCTGCTTATAACAGAAATACCTGAAACCGAGGAATGTGTAATGCCATTTCATTTCTTCTGGTTTCAGAGACTGGGAAGTCCAAAGACCAAGGAAGACATCAAGTGAAGTCCCTGTCCTTGGTGGTGGCTCTATGGCAATGCAGGGTGTAACACACTGAGCATCGCTGTGGGAGAGAGCAAACCTCTTCCCTTGCTCCTTTTAAAGCCATGAGGACCACACCCACTGCTGGGTGAATGGTAGATCCATCACTAACACAGTCCTCACAATCGAATCATCTCTTAAAGGTCACTTTCAATGACCACGATAGGAGTTCCTACCCTCCTAGCTCAACCCCAACTGTGCTGGTGTTTCTAATACTTGAAACTTTGGGGTCTCATTCAACCCCTATCAGTCTGTGTCCCTTTCCTGGGACATAGGTTGAATTATAAGGGTGGAGGTCTCACTGTCACCGTGTGCACAGGATCTTCCTAGGGTGGGGGATGGACGTCAGAATGCTAAGGCTTCCCTGGGCTACTCATCTCTGTCTTTGCTGCTGTGGTGCCTCAAGGCCACTAGGTGGTGGTGAAGGACTCCTCTAAGCCCACTGCTGGGATAGGACAAATGTCACTGCCTCTCTGGGGACTCTTTTTTGTGTGTGTAAAGCAAGAATTTTACCTTTATTTGCATGATTGGTTAACCTGTCTCTTCAAATCACAGGGTTTCCACCCACGGTGCTGACACTTGCACACAGTAGCAACAGAAACATCCCTGGGAACTCTCTGAAAGAGGGATTTTGATGACTACAGTGGGGAGTATCTTTCTGATGCCCTCAGTTTTTGTGTTTTTCTCTTTACAAGGGTCTTTATTCTGTGTGTACTAATATATCCTCTACCAAGTTTGTGTACCTTTTGAAACAGGTGGTTCCTGCCCAGGGGTAATGATCACCAATGGGCAGGAGAGCCTGGCACCCACTGGGCGCAGGAGCTAGGGCACCTCATGTGCAGGCTTCCCTGTGCTCCCAGGTCAGGGAGTTGGCGATAAGCAGATAAACTTGTTTCTTTGATGAGAACACCTCCTCTTACACTCATGTGATGTCAGGCACAACAACTTTCTGTCTTTAAGGAGAAATTTTTTTTATCTAAGTGTTTTTATTTGAAATAAATTGCTACACCAAGCAAGAGCTCACTTTCCCCAACCCAAATTACAACAGAGCTCAATAGGGGAAAAAATTCACTCACCAGGACAGATCCAGGATGCGAACGTGCTCCTGCTTATCGCAGTGTTGTTCTTAACAAAAGATGGACCCAAACAAGAGCCCCACAAAAAAAAAAAAATGGTCTTAATTTCGTGTGTGGGGCAGTGCACTCTACAGATGTCCAAAGGCAAGAGAAGCACAAACACAACCTATGCTTTGTAGAAAATTAAATAATTCTAAATAGAAAGTTCTAGTGCCCCTTTCTGCCATGATATAAAGAAGCGCTGGAATCTGGCACCCGGACTGGGTTTTCATCCTGAGCCTTTACAAACTGTGCCCCCCTGGGATTGGCATCCTCAGGTTTCTGGCTGATAGTCCGTTGACTTGGAAGAGATGTGCGTCTCTTCCTTCCTCCTCTTGCTTTCGTGCTCACGTTCCCTGGGGCGGCTGCTCTCTGAGGGTCTCTTAGAGGCCCCGTGCTGTTTGGCTTCTTCCAAAAAGTTGTCCAAACCAAAAGGGTCTTCCTCAAACTGAACTGGTCCTTCTCGGCCTCTCCGCCTTCGGTCTGAAGCAGAAACCTCCTGGTGGGGAAGAAATCTGTTGGTCTTTATTCTGGCTTCTAGATCATCAGCACACACGTCGTTGTCCAGATTTTGGCTGGGCCTGTAAATGATCTGGGCCACACCCTGACCACCTCTCCAGGCTCAATCATAAACATTGTACATTTCTGGGCCGGCCCAGTGGCACACTGCTACAGTGTGCCGCTTGGGAAGCGTGGCGGCGCTCCCACCGAGGGTTCGGATCCCACATACAGACTGGCCGCTCACTGGCTGAGCAAGGTGCGGCCGCAACACCAAGGGTTCCAATCCCGTTGCCGGTCCCGGTCCGGTACGGGCGCGACACTGAGGGTTGCGATCCATTGCCGGTCACCAAAAAAGACAAAAAGGGAGAAAAAAAAAACAACATTGTACAATTCATCTTGTCCACCTGCAAATCCACTGTCCACCCCTCGGGATCGGTCAAAGAGCCTGTGGTCGTACTGAACTTCACTGGACGTGCGAGGATTGGCCATACTGAGAGCAATGACTTCGGTCACGTCCCGAGTTTCGCTTCTCTGTCCTTTCGGCCTCTTCTCTGGCGCTGCCGTGGGAAGGTTCCGGGCACGCTGTCTCTCTTCTCGCCTGTCATGCCGGATTTCCTGCCTCTCGTGTGCCTCCCCCTCCTCCTTCTCCACATGGGGCTTGGTCCCAGCTCTCCTCTCCCTGGCTTTCTGGGCCATTTCTCTGAGTTTCTCTTCACGTCTCTCCTTCGCTTTATGAGCCATCTTTCTCTCTACCTGGGCAGGTATTTCCACAGCTTCCCGAGCCTTTGGATCAGCCTTGGAGAGGGCTTGGGTGAGTCTGGCGAACTTCTCACTGATGTGTACTGTCTGTAGTCCTCTCGCATCCGCAGCCAGACGTTTGTCCAGTGGGATCGTGTAACCCTTTGCATTTTTCCAGTTAGAAATACAGGGAGGAATCTTCCACTCTTGCTGTTCCCTTCCAGTCATCTGTCTGCTAGGGGAACACCTGACAAGTGCAGGAGGAGAAGGTGGTCCCCGGGGAATTTTCTTGTTAGTCTTAAACCTTGGAGGCTCCATGGGATCTGTCTGCATTTCTGCCATCCGAATAACCCTCCGTGTGGCTCCAGAGTTGAAAGCTGCTCCTTGCTGAGCTGGGCTGTAGCAGATATACTGAGCTGGAGCCAGTTTATCAGCTGCACCCAGTGGCTTGGATGTAGCCACCTTCTGCCATACAGATTTTTTTAAGGCTGCTTGTGTCTTTTCTGTTATCTCTTTAATAGCTTCTTCATCTGGTCTCTGCAGGTCTGTGTCATCTGCTTTCGTAACTTCCTTTGGAACCAGGCCAGTTTATGTGCTGCAGATGACCTTGTCTTTCATCTTTCTCTGTGCATCTGTTGTCTTTCCTACTTATGCATATTTTTCTCATGGAAATTAGAAAGCACTGATTCCTTTGCTTTTCAGCTTTGTGAACGTAAATATAACATCTGTGGACAACTTTTTGAAAAGATGTAATGTGTAGAAACATGTAAATTCCACATATACAAATCTTTAGAGGAACAAATGACCCTGCTGTGTAAGTACAAGTGTATTTCCCAAAGAAATATAGGAGATAAAATTTGAATAAAAATGCCACATTTAAGAATAGATAAGATGGTCATTGTTATGTATAAGATCCCCAAAGAAGTCAGGCGTCCTCTCATAGGAAATAGATCCACAACCCATTTCAGCCTTTGTTTTTTTTTTTTTTTTTTTTTTTTTTTTTTTTTTTTTTTTGGGGGGGGGGGTTTTTTTTTTTTTTTTNTGGGATCGTGTAACCCTTTGCATTTTTCCAGTTAGAAATACAGGGAGGAATCTTCCACTCTCGCTGTTCCGTTACAGTCATCTGTGTGCTAGGGGAACACATGACAGGTGCAGGAGGAGAAGGTGGTCCCCGGGGGATTTTCTTGTTAGTCTTAAACCTTGGAGGCTCCATGGGATCTGTCTGCATTTCTGCCATCCGAATAACCCTCTGTGTGGCTCCAGAGTTGAAAGCCGCTCCTTGCTGAGCTGGGCTGTGGCGGATATACTGAGCTGGAGGCAGTTTATCAGCTGCGCCCAGTGGCCTGGATGTGGCAACCTTCTGCCACACGGATTTCTCTAAGGCTGCTCGGGTCTTTTCTGTTATCTCTTTAATAGCTTCTTCATCTGGTCTCTTCAGGTCTGTGCCTTCTGCATTTGTAACTTCCTCTGGAACCAGGTCAGTGTATGTGCTGCAGATGACCTTGTCTTTCGCCTGTCTTTGTCGAGCAATATCGTTGTACTTAATTCTTCCTTCAGGATCCACCTGAATGGCCAGCACATTTGACATTGTTTTCCTCTGTCCCATATCCAGGGGATATTTGGCCACACGGATCTCTGGAGAAGCATCTCAATCTCCAATATCCTCCAATAACCAGGGCAGCCAGCCTTCCCGGTACCTCTATGGTTGAGGTCCTCTTCAGGAGGACACCCGTGAGGTCCGCCATGACCTCTGGTAGGTGGCCTTTTCTTCAGCCCCAGGTCGGTCGTGATCCTGCTGAGTCAGTGCAGGTGAAAAGCTGGGGAGTGGCATCTCCTCCCACTGCTGCCAGCACCAGGGACAGCACAGTGGAGCTTGTGTTTCCAGGTGACAAGCAGAGGAAAGGAAGTGTCCAGCACTGTGCAGGCACCCTGGCTCTAGGGGCTTCCTGGACTTGTGGCTCTTGGAGCATGAGGACACTGTGGTGTCGTTCTGACCAGAACAAGCTTTTTCTTTGTTGTCGGCAGCTGCCTGGAACAGGGGTCCCACGCTTGACCTTGCTGTTCTCAACCCCTTGCTCTGACCACCTGAACCAGCCAGCCTCAGACCCTGCTTTTATCATGGGATAATCGCATCAATTAAGAAGTAATGTGTAGGGCCGGCCCGGTGGCGCATTGGATAGTGCGCCGCTTGGGAAGCGCGGCGGCGCTCCCGCCCGAGGGTTCGGATCCCACATACAGACCGGTTCCCGCTCACTGGCTGAGCGAGGCGTGGGAGCAGCACCGAGGGTTGCGATCCCGTTGCCGGTCCGCGGTCCGGCACGGGGGCAACACTGAGGGTTGCGATCTGTTGCCGGACACAGAAAAAGACAAAAGACAAAAAAAAAAAAAAAGAAGTAATGTGTAGGGCCGGCCCGGGGGCGCATTGGATAGTGCGCCGCTTGGGAAGCGCGGCGGCGCTCCCGCCCGAGGGTTCGGATCCCACATACAGACCGGTTCCCGCTCACTGGCTGAGCGAGGCGTGGGAGCAGCACCGAGGGTTGCGATCCCGTTGCCGGTCCGCGGTCCGGCACGGGGGCAACACTGAGGGTTGCGATCTGTTGCCGGACACAGAAAAAGACAAAAGACAAAAAAAAAAAAAAAGAAAAAAAAAAAAAAAGAAAAAAAAAAAAAAAAAAAAAAAAAAAAAAAAAAAAAAGAAGTAATGTGTACACAACTCAATCAGTCAGGTGCCGGCACATGACCGGGCATTCCTGAGGCACAATGACAAAGTTGGAGATGCCTCTTAAGCCACTTAATTTGATTCCCCATTCGGTCCATTCCTCTTGTATGGATCCCGAATACGAAATCCTTCCTTGGACAGCAACGTCAGGTGAAAGAGCCGTGGGGGTTTTAAAACCATAAGAAATCGCAAGACTACTAAGACATTTTGATTTAACATAAAATCAGAATCTAGACATGGGAACCACAATTTTAAAAAAGACTAGTCTTTGGAGCTGTCTTGAATGAAAAGTCCTTTAAAGTCTACCTAGGATAATAATATTAGTGAAAGGTCACTAAGTGACAAACTATCTTGAAAAATGCAGATCTCATAGGGAAGAAATGTAGTTCCCTGTCCTAAATCTAAAATCATGTTATCAAGGCAGACCAGCCAAAGGGCAGGGACACCTGGTGAGTCCAGAACAACCTTTGGGTTCAAGGCATTAAGTGTTTGGAGCTGGAAAACCATGACTTGTCAGTGAGCCACTTGTCCCACTTCTGAGTCCCAGGCCTGTAACCCCCCTGTTCCCACTGTCACCACCTTTTCTCCCAGCATCTCCACAAAGGAGGGCAAAGTGCACATCAAAAACACGAGCAGGCCCTCCAAATTCCCGTAACCCTCTGGCCACATACTCTGGTTTATCTAGCTCGGCCGTAAGTAGTTTCCACTAGTCTCACTGCCGTGTCCTGTGTAGTCGGCGTTCACTGTTTGGAATAAATGAAGTTTCGGGAATCACCGCTGCTGCCGTCAACATGTCAGTCCCAAGCACACTCATGAAACACCCACCCATCCAGTCTATGGCTGGGGCCATCCCGGTTGACAATAAGAAAGGTGAGATTTCGGTGGAGAAAGGGAGGGTGACACGTTATGTGTCTAGAAGGAGCCCAGACTATGCCCCTGTGGAGTCCTCAGATGAGGAGGATGAAGAATTTCAGTGCATTAAGAAAGCCAAAGGACAAGAAGCAGAGCCCGAGGAACAGGAAGAGGATTCATCCAGCGACCCCTGGCTGCGGCATTTCCAGAACCATGTGAATGAAGACGTGGGAGAGAGATAGGCTCGACCTCGGGAAACAGTGGAACCTGAAGTGGCAGGAGAAGGTGACTCGGAAATAGAAGGTGGTGCTTGGCGCGTGGAACGAGGAGGTAGCCGTGGAGGAGAGGAAGAAACTGAGGAGGAGGAAATGGAGTGGCACCGTGGCACGATGCGTCAGCGGGCACAGCAGAGAACAAATGAAGCGCTGGGAGTCAGGGAGGTGGGGGGTGAGGGGCGCTCTGGGCAGGATCCAGAACCAGAGTCTGAGCACAAAGAGCACACAGACAGCGAAGGTGAGATGGAGCCTCCTCTTCAGCCGGTCTTCATGCGAAAGAAGGACCAGGTGACAGTTCAGGAACGTGAGGCCGAGGCCTTGAAACAGAAGGAGCTGGAACAGGCAGCAAAACGCATGGCTGTGGAGAGGCGCAAATACACACCTAAGACTGTAGGAGAGGAGACCGAGAAGGAGCTGGAGGGGAACACGCGGCCCCTGGTGGCACTGGCTGCACTCAGTGCTGATGATGAACATGATGAGGAGCAATAGGAGGCATGGAAAGTTTGGGAGCTACAAAGAATCAGGAGGGACAGAGAAGTGGAGATGCATTTGAGAAGGAGAAAGCAGAGACTGAACGCATGCGAAACCTGACTGAGGAACACAGGCGAGCTAAGCTTCGGGCAAATGGCAGAGTCATTACCAACAAAGCTGTCATGGGCAAATATAAGTTCTTCCAGAAGGATTATCACCAGGGTGCCTTCCTCATGGATGAAGGAGTATGCAAGAAGCACCTACCCTGGAGGATCATTTCAACAAAACTATTCTTCCCAAAGTCATGCAGTTCAAGAACTTTGGACGCTCTGGTCATACCAAATACACCCACCTTGTGGATCAAGACACTACCTCCTTCGACTGCGCATGGGGCCAAGACAGTGCCCAGAACACAAAGTTCTTTAAACAGAAGGCAGCTGGGGTACGAGATGTATTTGAGTGACCATCTGCCAAGAAGTGGAAAACTACCTAGAGTCCAACTACTTATTCTTCCAGCTATGGGACACAAGAGGAATTCTCCACATCTGGTCCTTGACTGGCTTTTACCATTATTTTTACATGGCCCCAGTCTCCAGCCTACTGGGCCTACTGCCATACTTGTGATACTGGGTACCCCAGTCTTTGGAGGTGCTTTGTGAGGTTTGGACTCATGCTGAGAAACCCACAGAAAAGCACTATCCAAGTAGGATTAAAGGCTTCCCGCTTAAAACTATTTCTGAGAAATTTTAGGTTTCATCGCTACTGTGGCTTCCCATATTTATTTGGGACTGTTCTGAGTTTCTTTTTCCAGCCCCTTAGTTTGGGTCAGAAATGTGGGCATGTAAGTAGCCAATGCATTATTACTTCTACCTTAGGGTTTGTAGTGGATTGAATTAGGTCCCCCCAAAACTCAATGAAGCTTGAATTGTATCCCCCAAGTTTTATGTGTTAGAAACTTAGCTCCCACTGTGATGGTTAACAGGGTGGGAACTCCTATTATGGTAATTGTAAGGTGGGTCCTTGAAGAGGTGATTGGTTTGTAGGACCATGCAGTAATGAATAGGTTAAAAATGGTGGTGAGGGGCGTGGTTCTGAGGCCTTCAAAAAGAGGAGAGTCTGTCTTTCTCTCTCTCTCTGCTTCCACCATCTTGCAATGTGAGACCGCTGGGTCACTGTCGCCACCACCAGATGGACTTTGGACTTCCCAACCTCAGAAACTGTAAGCAATAAATGTCGTTTTTCTTTATATATCATCCAGTTTCAGGTATTTTGTTATAAGCAACACAAACAGACTAATACAGGGTTACTAGTAATATACCAAGAAATCTAAGCTCATCGAAAAAAAAAAAAAACAAGCACAGCAGTGCCCAAGAATTGATGAACATCCAAGCCAGATGCCAGCTGGTCATCCAGGAACTAGAAGCCTCATCCCACTCACGGGAGATCAAACTCAACGGCACTTACTTGAGCCCTCTGTCCACCTTCAGGGGCAATCAGAGGCACACAGCTCCCCATCCCAGACCCTAATCATTTAAATAGTTTCCTTAGTACACTTAGAGATTCCAGGGACTTAACCTGTTATTTGGCTGTGCTTTGGTGTAGGAGACAACACCCTAACTGAACACCCCTGGAAAGAATTATGGAAAGTTCTTCTTAGGCCTTAAACGCTAAGATGGAAGAAACGTGTTCGTCTTCATTCCCAAGTGCCAGAAGCACAGCCATAAATAGACACACGCCCTGCCCTCATTGAGCTCCCAGTCTGGCAGAGACCACGGTTAACAGGGAGCAACTTTGACACTAACCAGATGAGAGGAGAACTAGCAAGTTCACATCAAGTCTATCCACATGGCATCCCAGCACAGTGGGTGTGGGATAGGGGGTACAGACTCCAGGAAGTGGAGACTACCTGCCCCTCAAGAGCATTTCCCTGGGACCCTGGCCACAATCCACGTTCCCTCTCTCCCCTCAACACCCCAGGATACTACCCAGTACTCTTCCCGGTTTGTGCAGCCTACGAGGCTGGCTAAAAATAAAGGCAACTTTTCTGGAAGTCTAAAGTTTTTAAATAAGTTCCAAGTACCATAAGAATGACGACCAGGAAACAGAAGCATTGATATTGACTAATGGCCCAGATTTCAAAGGCTACAGCCTTGACTCCGGATTGCAGGGTCCTCTCCCCAGCCAGGCAGGCTCCGTCTTCTGGGGTACATTTACATGTAGCCTTCTGCTGCCACAGGAAAGTCTGACCCCAGCCAAATCTGCTAGAAGGGGCTCTCCCAGCATGGTGGCCAACTTCTCACATCTTTCTTGTAAATGGGCCAGCCCAGCCCTAGACTAAAGCAGTGTCAGTTTTGGGAGATCTGATGCCCACACACTTACTGTGAAGTTTCTGGATTGAGAGCAAAATGCCCCAGCTGTGCTGTGGCTGCTCTGCACCAGTCAGACTCCAGAAAGTCTCACTTCAGAGAAGACACGTGGGGAAAAAGTCCTGTGTCAACCAGGACACTATCCCCAAAACTACCTATCATAAGCCCCCGCACTCCCCACACAAGCATCTGGCCACTGATGCCTCCTCTAAGAACATACCAAGAACGTAGCCTGTGTTGGCATCAGAAACCACAACAGTCATTGGACTGTCACATTCCAGGACGTCAAGCAGTACCAAATAAAACCCTGCAAGCTCATCTCTCATATTCCCTTTTCCATGCAGGTCCAGAGAACCCCTGGAAGTCCACAGCCCAACCTGTGCTCCAGAGTGCAGCCATCAGGACCCTGCAGCAGGAAGCAATGATGGCCTGCTTGCATCGTTTGAAAATGCCAGCCTGTGTGCCGTGGGACAACAAAGGGCAGCAAGGCCACCAGGCCTGAACACCCAGCATAGGACTCCGCCCACTCTTTTACCAAGAGTAGAGACTGAACTTTTCGTCCTGGGATGATGTTCCCAAATCTATGCTGCAGACATTAAAGTGCCCTATTGGGCCCTTTGTTTTCTTAAGTCTTGTCCCCCATTTCCAATTAAGTTACCATGAGATCTATGGGGTTCTAGAATATGGTCACTGCCAACATCCCATTCTAAGGGGAAACATGGCGATCCCCATTGTCTCCCAGAGCAAACTCGGTACCCGTTTATCAAGTTTCCAGCCTCACCCACCAAGCAAATCCCTCTCGTGGACACCACCAGATAGAGAACCTCAGCAGCCCTGTGTTGGGCCCTTTCGTGGCTGTGGGTCTCATGCCCACCTGCCTCAGTGAGGCCCTTACTGCCTCGATTACGCCAGGTGAGGTGTTCAGGTCTTAAAATCGAGTAATGTCCCTCAGCAGTTCCAGGACATGTTCCCTGTTATGGGGCCACAGCCTGGCAGCAGTTCAGACTTGGAGACACCAATTGCCACAGGGAGAGCTTAGCACAGGACCTACTAGGACACCCTCAGACTCCAAAGTGGAAGAGGTTGTGGGGAGCTTGGTGGGAGGAGGCATTTCCAGGTGACATATTGGGAGAAGCAGCTGGTGCCCATGTGCCCACTCTGTCCAGATGGCCCAGCCCACCCAGCATGGATTTAAGCTTCACAGCACGGTCCGGATTACAGCGCCCCCTAGTGGGAGGGGTTGGTGTGCCAGCCACCCCTGTGCTCATGGGCAGAGCAGACCGCTTCCCCTGCTGTCCTCCCACCTGCTGCCTCCAGATGCCAGGTGGCATCTCGGGCTCCTCTTTCACCGACTATGGCCTCTGGCTGGTAAAGAGATGCAAATACAGAGTTCAAAGAGCAGTAGAGTTGAGCTAAAAGCCCTATGTCAGGGAATGTTCATTTGGGGAAAAGTTGGGCAGGGGGAGGTTCCTTGATGTCAGGCCACGTGAAAGGTAGAGCTGACTTTCTCTACCTTCCCATTAAGGAGACACTTGTTCTTGTTAGTTTTCTTGAGCTCATTTGGATTATATTCATCTCTCATTAACTTCAGTCAAGCCCAGCACAAGTTGGTCAGATCCAGACTCCCACAGGCCATCTTCTTAGATTGTTTCTGATGTCTCTGGTCTCCCCATCACCTTCATTTACAGGACCTGCAATGTGACAGGCCATGACACCAAGTCATACATGGAGTGAGGAAGCCAGACAAATCAATAAAATATACCATGAGTGAAAAGAGGCTGGAACAGCATCTGCCTTCTCAGGCCATCTCCGTCCAGAATGGAACATTTCTGGTCTTCCATACTACAGCAATCATGAGACAGACTTCCTGCAGAGAACTGCAACCCTGGGACTTCAGAAGACACCAGGGCAAGGGAACCCTGTCTTGGTCCCACCAGCACAACAATGCTGTCCCTATAGAAGTCAGACCTGACCAGGTCCTGGGCTGCCTGCATTTCAGACCAATGTGCACAGGGTCTACCTTTGTTTTCCTCTTCAACTCTCTTGTGTATAACCTGCTGAGGAGCTCACACTGTGACCCAAATGCTAGGATTCTCAGCCCATCTAAAGGGGCCATGGGGATGGAGAAGATTGCTTCCTGGCTGGGCATGCTTTCATAGAAAAGTAATTGAGACCTAATGGGATTTTCACAGCAGTCTTGCAAAAAAGATAAATCCTAAATTTGATCAGTTTTATGGCAAACATGGAAGAAATTAATGTTAACCCCCACTGGGACTTAGCAGAATCCAGACTGATTAACTGAAATGGTGTGCGCATTCCACTTTCCACATTCCCACATTGCCCTCCAGCAAGGGTTCTGGCAGTTTCAAAAGGGGAGCACTCCCGTGTTCACATTTAACACACAGGTAGGTTTTCTTGCCAGTGTGAGCTCTCAGGCTTTGAAGGAATACAGAAAAGCAGAAGGCTTTTCCATATGGATTACACAAAGGATTCTTACCCATGCTGGATAATCCCATGTCCCCGAAGGGATCAGGACCACTCAAGGTGGTCCCACAGTCCTCGAACGCAGAGTGTTTGTCCCCCATGGAGGCCGTCTCCTGCATTCCCTACATTCCTCGTGTTTCTCTCCGGTCTGCGTTCTCTGGGGTGTCTTTCTCCGTGAGTGCTCACTGAAAGCTGTTTACACCGAGGACGTGGGAGTAATTGCTCCCCATGGCAGGGAACCCATGTCTCCTATGGGACAAAGGGCTACTGAAGTCTCCCAGTTGCTGCATCCATAGGGTCCTTCTTGGTCTGACCAGGGATTGGACTCTGTCTGCCTTGTTGATCCCCCACCAAGACTATTCTTGAGGTTCTAGCATTTTCTCTGAGGTTCACACTGAGAAAGGTTTAGCAGAGCCCTGATGTCTGAATCCCATAGCCTCTGCCCCACAGCTGACTAGTTCTTGTAACCAGCTGATCAGCATCTGAGTGATGAGGTCTTTGTGATGAGCAGGGTTTAGGGAAGCCTAGGAACATATGGGACACTACAGCTGCTACTTGGTCAGAAACAGAGTTAGTTTGAACAGGGTCCTGGGGCAACACTGAGTCAGTCCCCTGCTACACAGCACAGGGGATTGAACACCCAGCAGTACCAGTTCCATGGGGCCAGGCTCGAGGGTGAGGTCTCCAGGCTCCCGTCGTGGGGAGAGAACTGCTTTCTGAAGTTTTTCAGCCCAGCATCTGAGCCAGTTCTCTGGGTAAACTCAATGTTCAGAGGTCACAGAGTCTATATTACTAGGATTGGCCTCTTGACAGCTTCATGGACATCTGCATATAACCCTGCTGTGCTACTGCACCCATCCATGCCCTCCTCCACTTATCAGGTCTGATGAGCTTCTCCAAACACAGTCCCATCAAGATTGGGCAACCTAAAGGCACTGTGCACTCCCAGGTTTGCACACTATTTGGCTAGGCAACTCTCTGGGCCTGAGCTCTGCTGTGTCCCAGCTTCCCTGCTCCTTAGATCTCTTCAGACCTGAGGGAAGCAGCTTTCAGCTCAATCCTGAAGTTCGTGTAACCTCGTGATCCCTCCGTTAAAATTTATTCCTTGTTTATGTTGCTCATTCTTTCAGTAAATTCCCGTAATTAACCTCACTCTTTTTCCCATCTGCCGTTTAAGATAAGGCCTCTGGTGCAGAAGTCAGGAGTCATTTCACTAAGGTGTTTTACAGGACTGTTGGAGTTAGCTCAGCCCAGCACAAACTAGGCTAAACTGGTGGAGCCCACAAGACCTTTCTACTGAGCCTGCATAGATGTCTGATGGGTGGCCCTTTGACATCAAATGGCCAAAAATTCCACCTCCAGATCATGCTAACACTGCTATTTTTTGAACATGTGACCCATGAAGAGGCATGCAGATGGCTTATTTGGATTGCTAAAGAACTTCCTCAAACCCTTTAGCCAATCAGTCCCCCATTCCTTGCACCACCCCAGGCACCTTCCCGTAAATTTCTTTCCCCACTGTCAGGAAGATCTGATTTGTTTCTCCATCTTGTTGAGTGGCTGCCCTGTGAATAACCTTTTTCTCTGCTGCACAGACTTGTGTCAGTATTTGGCTTGCTATGAATCAGGCAATTGGCCCCATTTGGTTACATCGGCTCAGATTAAGGGTGCAGACAGGCCTGCTTTTAACACCTAAGATAAACCCCTTTTCTTTTTAAACCCACTTGAGTCTTTGCACTTGAGAACTCTAGTGAGAGCCACATTTGTTGATCCAGTTGTTACATGAGCCCACGTGGCCATGCAGGACAAAGCCCATTGTGGCTCTAACATGCTCACTACAGCCAACACAGGCACAGAGAAGTCTTCCTGTTGTGCAACTCATATCTGACAAGAACAAGCAGAAAACACCAGCAACTCCAGTTATACCAGGAGGCTCACTCTTTGTTGCTTTGCCCCCCATGGATTTGTAACCCTACTTTCCCTGGGTGACAGAGCTACAAAGGATTACTCGAAGCCCATCTCTTCTGAGCAGTGAGAGACCCCAAAGTGGTTAACTTCCCTTGGGAATGCTCAAGAGAAAGGCATCCCTTCCTTGGGAAATTAACCCCTAATTGAGATTCTCTTCCTGCATTTATTCTCCAGCCCAGGAAGTTATAGGAAGAAACATAGGCTTGGTTATAGTTTAACAATATAGGCTGGTAACTTTCAGTGAAACAAGCCAGATGACATTCCAGTAAGGCTGTCAACAAAAGCTTGATGTTAGCAAACATCCCTTCTTACAGCAATTTCTCAGTATCTTTACATAACAATCAGTAACTAGTCTGTCCTTGAGCCAGCAACCTTGCCGTGCCACAAATCTTTATCTTACACCAGAGACTTTATAGCCTGACAAAAATTTCCAGTCCTCCACAAGGTCAATATTTGAAACTGTAAGGCTTTGGAAAACCAGGCCCTGTGAAGTACATTTGCTTTAAGAATCCTCTACAACTCTTCCCATAACATACTGGCCTCCACCTGCAAGTAGATCATTAGAATAATGCACACAGCAGGAAAGTAGGAAGCCCTGTGTCAGCCTAGAGCCTAAAACAAGTTTCCCCCATTTAGTTTCACCATCAAGATGACCTCAGGGGAATGGGGATGAAGCACCAACCCTCCATCTCACCCCGAGCATGGGATGCTCCAATCAGGTGAGCCCACGTGGAAAGGAAGCATACTGTGCAACACTGTTTAGGGTAGACACACAGACCAGAGAGAAAGGCAGAAGTCAGGGTATGTGAGGATGGTGACTTCACTGCCCAGAAAAGCCTCTATTTCCTGGTGGTAAGAACCATGGGGATGAAGAGGGAGAAAGTTGACGGTCAACATACCTCCCTCTAGAAGTGTGGGGTGGACATTTCACTCCCTTCTCCCATAGAAAGCAGAAGTGGTAGTTCTATTCAGAGATGTTGGGAGGAAAAGATGAAATCCCCCACATGACAGAAACCAAGAGAAGCTTCTCCTCAAGCTTAATACACACCACCCATGACCCTGGCAAATTGCCAGAGAAGCCAAGAAACATCTAGTCCTATTGGTTAACTGGAAGCAGCAAAAAGAACCACCTGACCAGCTCTCAGAGCCAGTGTGGTCATGCTAAAAGATAACAGCACTGAAAGAATGTTGGATACTGCTGGGCTTTCTAAAAATGGACAGCAATTCCCAAATTTGGCCACACATTGATCTCCTAACTCTAAGTGCAGAGAGGAGCAAAAATGCCTTGGTTCTACAAGAACTAGGAAACGAGGAGTGAAACATCCTGAAAATAAGGGTTCAAGATCAGAATTTCAGAACAATCTTTATCTGTGGTTCTAAATAGTAATTTGGTCATTTTTTCCATTGGGATCAGGAGTATTATAAAAGTCAAGCATTAGTGACAGAATCAAGTCTTGTACCCAGGCTGGTCTAAATCCTGCCAGTTTCCTAGTCTTTACACTGGACAGCATAGTGATTAATGGGATCGAATGAAACCATCAAGCACATGGACAGTCACTCGTTTAACCTGAGTATTTAAGATTAAAGTGATCAACCTGAAAAGCATATGAGAGAACTTGTACCTACCTATAAGTTCTGAGAAGTTCTTAGACCCAATGACTTGAGCATGGCTGTCACCACAGAACAAAACCCCCTTAGACTCATGACAGGCCACAGATGGTTTTCCTATGGACACATTTGTTAACAGAAGCCGATGTCCCTGCTTTTTTTTCTTAGCTGCATAGTCCACCCAGCTCAGCTGTCAGCTGGACGTCCCTAGAAGAAGGACCATGCATTGAGCTATTTGCCCATCGCTGGGGTGTGGTCATAACAGGCACAAGCCAGGCCCTCAGACAGTTGTCTCTGGTGAGCTTTCTTTGCCAAGAAGGACCCTCAGGAAAAGCTGCAATGCTTTGCTACAGCTTTAATGGTCCTGAACAGCCAAGCCTGCTCCTTCCCTAGTCCTCTCTGGGTAGCAGCACACCTCGCACTTGCCAAATGGTTCCACCTGCCCTCTGCACACTCCCCATCCCCCACCCACCTCCTCGCTGGAAGGCCCCTGGTTTTGCATCTTCCTTTGACAATGCAAGATGGAGCTTGCGGTGAGTTAAATGTGTCCCAAAAGTTCAGGTATTAGAAACTAGTCCCCCACTGTAACAGTGCTAAGAGAGTGGGAAGTCCAGTGATGAAAGGTGGGGTCTTTGAGAGGTGATTAGATCGTGAGGACTGTGCCCTCATGAATGGATTAACCCACTCATGGAGTAACGGGGTATCATGGGCATGGTTCTGATGGCTTCATAAGGAGAGTGAGGTTAGCTTGCTCTTGCTAGTCTCACCATGTGATACCCTGTGTTGCTGTCGAGAGTCACTACCAGGAAGGCTCTCACCAGATGCACCCTCCTGGACTGTGGACTTTGCCTCTGAAATTTAGTTTCGTTTCTTTACAAGTTACTCAGTTTCAGGTATTCTGTTATAATAAACTAATACAGAGCTCCAAATCCATTTCTAAGAAGTCCTTCCAAATCATAAGAGGTAGTGAAGGTCCCTCCCTCATCTGAGCTCATCCACACTCTTCAGTTGGTTATAGACGACCATCCTTTCACCTCCCCAAGTAATCAGCCTCATTCGTGTGAGAGATCAGCTCCCTGCTGGTGAGGATTCGAACACTAGGTCCTAGGATTCTCTACAGCCTAACAAACAGGCATGAGCATGGACTTGGACACCTGACATTCCTGGGTCCCCTTCCATGTTGGCCTTTTAACTGATGTCTCGGGCATTCAGCACAGTATCTGGAACATAGCAAAAACTTAGAGAGTCATAGTCAATATTGATTTGTCCCCCACCTGTGGAGTATTTTTGCAGTTTACAAAGCACCTTTATCTACTATATCCTCCAAATCTCAAAACCAGTTCTACTTTTTTTTTTTTTTTTTTTTTTAGTTAGGTAGACTCAAGCATCCAACAAAATGAAAGCTGGAAATACCCTGCATCTCATTTCATTGATATGGCTAAGATTCATCCATATGTTACACCCAACATGCATCTGGTAGCAAAAAAAAAAATAATAATAATCAAACTTCCTGTCTGCAGGGTAAGACTAAAGCTCAGGTGCACTGCTCTATTCTAGATTAGTTATCTGTCATTCTTCTGAGCTAATTATTAAGTCCAAATCTACCTAAATCTTGAAAGGTGTGCTCATACAAATAACTCAAAGCAACAGCTGATCGAATCAAGAATTGCTGTTTCATTTAAGCATCCTACTTGCTAACATGTCAAAGTAATTTTGGTCATACAGTGATTGATTTGCCACGAGAATGAAAGTATGTATTTTTACGGCCAATATACCCCCTAGCCTGGAGCCAATTTACCAACACTCAAATCTCTTATGTACTATCCCAGCCCTATTAGTTCAGCAAATTCCCCTTACACAAAACATAACTTAGCTCATTAACACCATTAATGAGCCAGCCACAGAGGGGGTTGGTTGATTTGCTACCTAATCAGATGTAAGCCTTGTGAGAACTTTGGGGCTCTAATTTGTCTTCAGTGTTAACAAGGGCCATACAGGAAAGTTTTTTCCCTCCAGTTTGAGTGTTAGAAAGCCAGCTGTGCATTCTAAATCCAGATGCTTGCATAGAGTGGGGACAACCCAGGACAGAAGGTACTGGACATGGTTAAGAATAAATGTCACAGTTACCTCAGGACAGCTCAGGTTGAATGGTCTCCTCTAGCTGCTGAACTAGAGCTGATATTTGTTTGGACACAGTACACACAGATCCGGGCCGGTGTCATGCACCTAACAACATTATCCCCTCAACATCTGAGACTAATGGTGTTATGACCATGGACTCCCACGTCCTAGGACTTGTGACTCTGTAGACCCAAGGAACTTGAAATGCAATGGATCTGTTTCAGTGTGAGACTTGGCTACAGAACTTTATTTCTTGAAAGTAACGATCCAACTTAAGTGAAGAATATCACTACATGTTTAATACACAAAGTGGACTTCTGGAAGGAAAGTGCTACAAAAAGACCCCACCCAGCTATACTAGCTGTTTCATTTACAGCGTGGCAGGGCTCCTGGGAGCCTGACGCTGCTACTTCTACACAGGAGAATGACCAGTTCTCACTGGTGTGTGTGAAGGAGGTAGATCTCGATGCCTGTGGCTTAGCTTTTAAGTGACCAGCATAACCCACCACACCCAGTTGTCCAAGCCAGAAACTTGTCACTCCTGGGATCTTTTCCCCCACACACCAAGTATGTGTGTCCCCTGCCTGAACGTCTCAGTCCTGCTGCTCTCCATCCTCTCGAGCCAGCCCACTCGAGTCCCAGCTGGTCCTCCTGCCTCGCTCCACCCAACCCGCTCTCCACAGGAGGTCAACGTAGTGACCCCAACAACCTAAGTCCGAGTTGCGTCGTATTACACTTCTTGGAACACTTCCTCAGTGCCCTGTGGCCAGAGTCTGAACTTGAGGGCTTTGGGGGCCCTTCGGTGAGACTGCCTCAGTCACTCTCACCGTTCCCATTCCCAGCCCTGCTCCTTCCACCCGTGCATCCTTCTGGCAGACTAGGTGCATCACGTCCTCTGTTCCTGCTTCACACACTTCTCATCCTCAGGTCTCAGTGCGGGAGCCACTGCTTAAAATCATTCCTCGGCCTCTCACAAACAGGAGTGATGACCTCATGCCTCGAGCTACCTAGCACCTGCCGGGCCCACACACAGCACTCGCGTTCCTCTAAGGAACATGCTTCCAGTACAATGGGGTCTTCTTACCAAGAGTATGTTCTCCTTATCATGCACTAGAACAGTTTTACAGAGGAGGATAAAAACCCAACTAGCACCAAGCTCCAGAGTGTTTTACGTCTGAGTCTGCGCAACCGGTGACTTTCCAGTTGAAGCGTGTTCCCTGTTTAGATTGCTAGTTCCTTCAGTAAGTTTCTATAACCAACCTCATTCTGTCTCTTCCTATCTGCCTTTTAAGTCAAGGCCTCTTGCACAGAAGTCACAGTTGTGTGCCTGAGGTGTTTCAGGACCGTAGCAGTTAGCTTGGCCCAACACAGACTGGCCTGAACTCGTTGAACCTACAGACCTTGCTACTGAGCGTGTGCAAGTGTCTGATGGGTGACCTTTTTTTGGTCAGAGAGCTGAGAACTCCACACCTCCAGGTCCTGCTAAGGCCACCGTATTCTGAAAATGCAGAGGCACGCACGGCTCACGCCTGTGCAGATCACTGATGCTCTTCCTCAAACCCTTTCAATTACGACCCCCTGGGCTTCGCACCATGCTAGCCACTTCCCCAGACATACTCCTTCTGGCGTTGGTAAGGCAGATTGGAGATATGCTTCTCCCATCTTCTCACTTGGCCACCTTCCCAAATACACCTTTTCCTCCACTGCAGAGACCAGCGCTTTGGTATTTGGCTTTCCCTCATGCACAGGCAAACTCTTTAGTCTATTCACGTCTGACCTTTCAGTGTTCACATCATTAACATGAGAGATGTATACATGATCTTTTCTCACCTAAGTACGATTTAATGAACTGGCATAGTCCACATAATTTTGAAACACTTGGTGTGCTGGTTTAACAATTCCTCCATGGTCAAGGGTGGTACTCAAACCGTTTACCCAATGGTTCCTTTTGTTATTGGATAGAGGGGTAGTGGTTGAAGGAGCATTTGGGGGAAGGTTGGAACAAGCTTTTTATGAACCAGTAAGTGTTATCATACTATGATAAACAGACACCCAGAGTGACAATGTCAGCTCCACCTATAGTTAAGCATTTGTGGTTTCTACATTTTAGATGTGACAAGGAACATGGCTACAAATGGTTTTTGATTCCACTCTCTTGGAATCAGAAGACCACTCCCCTATAGCACCAGAAATTAACAGGACTGAGAATCATTTATTCATCCACAATGTGCAAGGCTAAGTGTATGGCTGACATGCAGATGCCACACTGCCTAACCTTGGTCATCTCTACTGTCCAGGTCAAGCTTCTCATGAGGCTCCGTCCTCTCTGTCCCCACATTGTCTAAATCTCCACTGTGGCCCGAACTGCAGCATCTCTCCCAATAGGACATACAACTGTGGTACCAAGAGAACAGCTGTGCCCAAAGGTGCTTAGGGTTTCCATGAGACAGATGTACTGAGACTGAAAGCCTTGTTTAAAAATCAAAACCAATTACCAAGTGTTCCCAAACGTACATAGTAGTGCTACTTGATCCACTAACTACTGTCGGTCTGAGCTTATTCATCTCCAAACTCAACTTTGCGATGTCCCTTTTAGTCCATTGATGTGAAAATAAACCTTGACACACGACTTAAGTAGTCTGTTCAGAAGTCCTTACTATCCAATCCCAACAATGTCATCCAGAATGACTACAGCCCACCCAGCCAAGGACAAGGGGCCTGGTCCTCATGCAGACCCAAGCTGGGGGCATTGAGAACAGCAGCTCCTGATCAGCTGCAGCCGCTGCCACCTCTGGCTGCACCTGGAAGTACTTCATGGTCTCGCCATTCAAACTGAGGAATTAGTCCCGCATGGATAGGGGCAGATGCCAAGTAACTCCCAAACAAGACAAAATGCTCCAGAGGTTATTTTAAAGGCTGCCATTTATTTTAAGCCGCTGTATTTGAGCATTTTAGGATGGAAGCCAGGGGCAGGGTAGGAGGAGCCGTTTCACCTTCCTCAGTGACTTTGGCCAGTCAAATGGCACGCGGGCACCCAAGTTTGGGATTTTCAAGGGCAGGCACCCCAGAATGGGTAGCAAAGCTGTTATGGCCTAAATGCTGCTGTCAAAGTGGATCTCTGCAAAACTCAGCAGCTGCCTCTGCGTCCTTCCCTCTGAGGGAGATCAGAGGCTGGAAGTTGGGGCATGGGTCTAGGGAACAGGATGACAGGGAGGCAAAGCCCTGTCTGACCTTCTGTGATGTGCTGAGTTGCATCCTCACAACTTATATGGGAAGTTCCTCACCTCCAGGCCCTCAGGATGACCTTGTTTGGTAATACGGTTGTAGCAGGAGTGATGAGTTAAGAAGAGGTCAAACCAGAAAAGAGTGTGTTCATGATAGGACTAGTGTTCTTTTAAAAGGGAGAGATCTGGAGACAGACATGCGTTTGGGGAGAGAACCATGTGATGAAGGCAGAGAAAGGTGATGCCTCCACAAGCAGACCAAAGATAGCCAGCAAAGCTCCAAAGCTAAGATAGAAGCCTGGAGTAGATTCTCCCTCACAGCCCTCAACGCCTGACTTCTAACCTCCAGAACTGTGAGATAATCGTTTTTTGTCTGGTACGTTGTTACAGCAGCTCTAGTAGACTAACAACCTTTCCAGCCACATGCTGACCTGGACAACCTTGGGTCCCCTGCTGTTGGGGTGGGAGTTGTCTATCTGTAAACATGATCACTTGAAGGAAGAGGTCAGAGCACCTGTTCTCAGAGTCCAGAGTGCAAAGGGAAGGACTGAACCACGTCCAGTTCCCCAGGCCCATCTACCAGTCAGATCACTCCTCCCTCCCCGGGAGGCAAGAGAACGGAGCAGCTCAGTACGTCTAAGCATACGAAGAGGGACCCAAGCTCTGTCTGCCATAACATCTGTTTTCTGTGCTTTCGAGAGGAGCGGGCCTTTGTCCACATGTTCAGAGAGAAGCAGATTAGACAAGGCTAATACAGCGTTTGGAAGCAGCCAGCTGTGAGTAAACCAAGGGCTCAGGGACAGTCTGAGATGAGTGCTACGGGTCAGATGTGTCCCAAGGGTTAACGTATTGGAAGCTTGATCTCCACTGTAACAGTGTTAAGAAGGTGGGAAATCCAATTATGGTATTTGAAAGGTGGGGCCTGTTAAGAGGTGATTACTAGATTGTGAGAACTCTGTCTTCATGAATGGACTGATCCATTCGTGGAGTAATGGGTTATGGTTCCGATGGCTTTAAAAGGGGGGCAAGTGAGCAGGTTAGCTCTCACTCAGCCCATCCTCTCTGTGCGATATCCCGGTCGACACGGGACCCTGTAGAGAGTTCCCACCAGAAGGTGGCCCTCAGATGCATCCCCTGGACTGTGAACCTCACAGCCTCCAAAATCTTAGAGAATTTCGTAAGTTATCCAGTTTCAGGTATTCTGTAATAAGCAACATTAACATACTAATGCAGGGAGGCACTGCAGAATCCAGCCACAATCATAGCTCATTAGAGTATAGATGCACCCTTGAGGCAACTTGGCTAGACTGAAAATTTCTAAGGAGATCTGAAAGACAGACTTTCTATAGCCAAAGACATCACAAGTTGACTAGGGGACAGTGGCCAGCCACTTAACCCCCATGGGTCAAGACCTCCTGGAGAGGGCTCACTAGCAGGGTGTGCTCCTGGTACAGACTGGAGGTGGAGGCAGCGAGGCTGGAGAGGTGATCTACTCCAGGAACGTTGTAGAGACTTAAGAGATGGTCCTTGAGTGTGGCTTTCCTATGCTTGTTCACAAGGTCCAGAGAAGGACATGTGAAGGAGGGACTGAAACTCCTAGAAGGAGCAGGCTGGGAGAAGGCGGGGCCAGCGACAGGGCAAGCTCCCCCACTGCACCCGACATCCCTTTCTGGAGGGAGCCAGTGCACACAGCACCCCGCTTTGTTCACTGCTGCTCTTTCCAGCACCAGGCACAGGCCCTATCAGGGGCTCAGTGCAATCAAAAAGCAGGAAAAGGGAAATCCCTTTCCTGAACCTGGACCTAACATGAGTCGAAAATGAAGTATGTCAATAGGCCTTGGAGGGAAGCTCAGAACTGTTCCTTTCTGTTCCCAGAGCTTTCAAGAGCAACTCATGTATTTCCCAGTTTATGGAGATGGAAACAGAAGCTCAGAGGACAAGGTGGATTCCTGCAGAACCACTCATCCTGAGCCCATGACAAAGCATTCACACGGCAGAACTGACCCAACCATTTCCCTCTTCCAAGGGGAAGCTGTTAGACAGGCTTCATTAACACACAGAAAGCTCATGAAAAGTTTTCCCAAGTTACCCAAAGCAAGTAATTGCAACTGATTTGCCCAGACCCAGCCTAGGAATTTTCCTCAAGAAGCATTTGTTTGAGGAGTTGCCCCAAGAAGCATGTTCTTAAAACTCAGTTCATACTTTGGAACTAAGTGCAAGTTCAGGTGATGTCTGTGTTGCTCACTCCCTCACCACAATACCCATCGGCAGCTCCATTCAGATGTCTGGTGGGCCCTGTGCTAAGTGTTGGAAAAACAGATGTGCTCCCTGCTCTTGTGATGTTCGCAGAGGAAGGGGTGCGGGGAGATAAACTTATTAATCCAGTAGTCACAATAATGACTATGTAACGTACTGTTTATGGAAAGTATAACTTTAGAAGGGGCTGGGCTTGAACTGGGGTGTCAGGGAAGGCCAGAAACAGATGCAGCAGCCCGAGGCAGGTGCCAGCAGAGCAGAACCACCCAGGGGACCAGCCATTTAAGCCAGGCAGGGTGGATCTGGTTATTCCAGGGCCTTGTAAGTCCAGGGAGGATGCTGGTCTCTATCTTAAGAGTGGGGGACTGACAAGGTTTTTAATATTACTCCGGCTGCAATGAGACTTACTGGGTAGCAGGGAAATCTGTCAGGAAGTAGCCCAGGTGGAGCAGGGCAGTGCTAGTGAGATGGAGGGACAGAGATTCAAGAGACGTAGACGTTCAGAGTGACTGGATTTAGCGAAGGATTGGACATAGGAATGAAGGCAGAGGTGGGTGAGGTTTCTGGCCAGCACAGCTGAAGATACCAGGTCACCCCAGAGGGGCGAGGAAGAGAGGGGAAGGCTAAGCATTTGTTCCAAGTAGGTGCTTTTCAGACGTTCCCACAGAGACACCCAGGAGGCAGTTGGTTACAGAAGTGAAGTGGGCAAAGAAATGACTGGGCTGATTTGTAGACCTCCAAACCTCCGCAGTACAGATGCATCAGGTCTCCACTCTATCACAGAAGGGTATATTAAAGGTGTGGGTGGGGACAAGGGGAACCAGAGGAATAGGCTGGACCACAGCTAGCACCACTCAGGCGTTACTGAATCTACCCAACTGAGATCACCCCACAGGGAGGAACCACGGGAATAACACTCTGGTACCCGTCTCCCTTTCAAACCCTGCAAGTTGCCTGCCAAGTTCATGTTGTCTTTGGACACACAAATGACTTCAAACAGCTCTCCCACCCCAAGCTTCCTCTGACTCTAACATATAACTTCCTCTTAAGCTAAAAATAAGCCATAGAGTATCCTGCCAGGGGTTTGGGAATGTTTTGCTTCAGTTTGCTTTATATAGTCTCGTTTTCACTGTTAACTCCAACAAGGCTTTATACACACACAAAGGTTCCCAGCTTGCAAGGGCTTGAAGCTGGTGCCTTAGTTCCCGCCCCCCCCCCCCCAAGGCCCCTCTGTTACATAAATGCACTTGCTCTAACAGCCTCATCAAGAAGGTCTGATAATTAAATCTTGGTTTCTCAGAGCAGGTGGTCTCCAAGTGGGGGCTGTATCTACTTGAGCCTTGTGTTTCTGCTTTGGGGATCTTAGGCATTTTGTGCTACGACTTAAGGTTTCTAGGGTGCTTCAGTTCACAAAACTACCTTCACATTCATCACTTGATACATTTGATCATCTACCGTGTGCCAGGGATGGACTCCAGGCTACCAGTAACATCATAGGCAAAGGGGGAGGGAGGACCAGGCATGTCTGTAAGGGCTGGGAGATTGTAATTGAAATAAAGTGATCAATATAAATGGTGTTCATTGAGAAAGTGACATTTGAACAATGAAACACTTTTAGGTAAGTGGGCCAGGTAGATCTCTGGGAAGATAATTCAAGGTCAGGGATATAGGCTCTGGGGGCAGGCACACCTGGTGCACTCCTGCATCACCAAGGCCAGTGTGCCAGAGCAAACAGGCAGATGGTAGCAAATAAAGACTAAAGTAACCCTGAGACTAATCACACAGGGCCTAATGGGCCATTTTAAGGACACTAGCTTTACTTTATTGAAGCCCCTGTAGCCTTTAAGCTGAGAAATAGTTAAGTCTGATTTACACTTTAGAAAGATGACCCATCTGATGGGCCGGCCCGGTGGCGCACTGTGCTAGTGCGCCACTTGGGAAGCGCGGAGGCGCTCCCGCCGAGGGTTCGGATCCCACATACAGACCGGTTCCCGCTCACTGGCTGAGCGAGGTGCGGGGGCAACACCGAGGGTTGCGATCCCGTTGCCGGTCCCGGTCCGGTACGGGGGCGACACTGAGGGGTGCCATCCGTTGCTGGACACGGAAAAAGACAAAAAAAAAAAAAAAAAAAAAAAAAAAAAAAAAAAAAAAAAAAAAAAAAAAAAAAAAAAAAAAAAAAAAAAAAAAAAAAAAAAAAAAAAAAAAAAAAAAAAAAAAAAAAAAAAAAAAAAAAAAAAAAAAAAAAAAAAAAAAAAAAAAAAAAAAAAAAAAAAAAAAAAAAAAAAAAAAAAAAAAAAAAAAAAAAAAAAAAAAAAAAAAAAAAAAAAAAAAAAAAAAAAAAAAAAAAAAAAAAAAAAAAAAAAAAAAAAAAAAAAAAAAAAAAAAAAAAAAAAAAAAAAAAAAAAAAAAAAAAAAAAAAAAAAAAGAAAGATGACCCATCTGCTATCTGGAGAACAGATGGAGGCAAAGGCTGGTAGGAGCCTAAGTCTGGAGGTCATATAAGAAACGTGCAGGAACCCAGGTGAACCATGATAGGAGATTCGGTTCCACAGGAGTAACGGCCAAGGTGGCAAATGATTAACCTGGATACACTTTCAAAGTGGAGCCAAGAGTTACCCACAGGAAGAGGAAAGGAAATCAAGTCTCATCCCAAGGTTTTCTAGCTTGGGTTTAGAAGTACCCGCGTGGAGGGCTGGCCCATGGCTCACTTAGGAGAGTCTGGTGCTGACAACACCAAGTCAAGGGTTAAGATCATATTACAAAAAAAAAAAAAAAAAAAGGACCCGCGTGGTGCTTCACATCTTCTTGCTTTTACCCACCTCCCTTTCCCCCACAACCAAGGGAAAGACTACCCACCCTACCAAAACATGAGGCACCTTTCAGTATATCAACACCCACAGTCCTTGCTTCCCCGCCATGAGCCGCTGCCCCGATTTTTTTTTTTAAGATGACCAGTAAGGGGATCTTAACCCTTGACTTGGTGTTGTCAGCACCACGCTCTCCCAAGTGATCGAACCGGCCATCCCTATATAGGGATCCGAACCCGTGGCCTTGGTGTTATCAGCACCACACTCTCCCGAGTGAGCCACGGCCGGCCCCTGCTGCCCGGATTTTGAAAGGGGGCGGGGAATTCTTCATTAGGAAAGAACTCCTGGCTTTCTTAGAACCTACATCACCTCCCCCGGCCCTTTACTCTTCTTGGCCTCTTTGCTTTCTAAAAAGAAACAGCGAGAAAGCGAGGCCGGGCCCAGCAAGGGACATCCCTAAATAAGATTCTTCATGCCAGCAGCTGTTCTGAGAAGGGCGACTCCCAGCCAGTCACGCTCAGAGGAAAGGAGGAACAGGCACCCGTCTTAAGTTTGCAAAAACCCGGGCAGGGACGTGCAGGCTTCCACAAGCACCTGGCGCCTACTCGGCAGGACGGCTGGCGGCAAGGGAACGCCCGGCGCGGGTTCACAGGAGGGGCCGGGGCGCGCCGGCCACGCACACACGGGTTCCCAGGCCCCCCCAAACTCGCCCGGGCTTTCGGCGCCCCCAAAACCTCAGCAAAGAGTAACCCCACGAGCCCGCCCCGTTCCCCCAGCGACAAGGACACCCCAGATACCCCCCCCACCACCAAGACATTCC